>NC_085138.1:56669465-56878332 GCF_035046485.1 Aedes albopictus | reverse complement strand
TCCTCTGGATCCTTCCAGGAATTCCTCTGGAATCCTTCCAGGAATTCCTCTGGAATCCTTCCAGGAATTCCTCTGGAATCCTTCCAGGAATTCCTCTGGAATCCTTCCAGGAATTCCTCTGGAATCCTTCAAGGAATTCCTCTGGAATCCTTCCAGGAATTCCTCTGGAATCCTTCCAGGAATTCCTCTGGAATCCTTCCAGGAATTCCTCTGGAATCCTTCCAGGAATTCCTCTGGAATCCTTCCAGGAATTCCTCTGGAATCCTTCCAGGAATTCCTCTGGAATCCTTCCAGGAATTCCTCTGGAATCCTTCCAGGAATTCCTCTGGAATCCTTCCAGGAATTCCTCTGGAATCCTTCCAGGAATTCCTCTGGAATCCTTCCAGGAATTCCTCTGGAATCCTTCCAGGAATTCCTCTGGAATCCTTCCAGGAATTCCTCTGGAATCCTTCCAGGAATTCCTCTGGAATCCTTCCAGGAATTCCTCTGGAATCCTTCCAGGAATTCCTCTGGAATCCTTCCAGGAATTCCTCTGGAATCCTTCAGGAATTCCTCTGGAATCCTTCCAGGAATTCCTCTGGAATCCTTCCAGGAATTCCTCTGGAATCCTTCCAGGAATTCCTCTGGAATCCTTCCAGGAATTCCTCTGGAATCCTTCCAGGAATTCCTCTGGAATCCTTCCAGGAATTCCTCTGGAATCCTTCCAGGAATTCCTCTGGAATCCTTCCAGGAATTCCTCTGGAATCCTTCCAGGAATTCCTCTGGAATCCTTCCAGGAATTCCTCTGGAATCCTTCCAGGAATTCCTCTGGAATCCTTCCAGGAATTCCTCTGGAATCCTTCCAGGAATTCCTCTGGAATCCTTCCAGGAATTCCTCTGGAATCCTTCCAGGAATTCCTCTGGAATCCTTCCAGGAATTCCTCTGGAATCCTTCCAGGAATTCCTCTGGAATCCTTCCAGGAATTCCTCTGGAATCCTTCCAGGAATTCCTCTGGAATCCTTCCAGGAATTCCTCTGGAATCCTTCCAGGAATTCCTCTGGAATCCTTCCAGGAATTCCTCTGGAATCCTTCCAGGAATTCCTCTGGAATCCTTCCAGGAATTCCTCTGGAATCCTTCCAGGAATTCCTCTGGAATCCTTCCAGGAATTCCTCTGGAATCCTTCCAGGAATTCCTCTGGAATCCTTCCAGGAATTCCTCTGGAATCCTTCCAGGAATTCCTCTGGAATCCTTCCAGGAATTCCTCTGGAATCCTTCCAGGAATTCCTCTGGAATCCTTCCAGGAATTCCTCTGGAATCCTTCCAGGAATTCCTCTGGAATCCTTCCAGGAATTCCTCTGGAATCCTTCCAGGAATTCCTCTGGAATCCTTCCAGGAATTCCTCTGGAATCCTTCCAGGAATTCCTCTGGAATCCTTCCAGGAATTCCTCTGGAATCCTTCCAGGAATTCCTCTGGAATCCTTCCAGGAATTCCTCTGGAATCCTTCCAGGAATTCCTCTGGAATCCTTCCAGGAATTCCTCTGGAATCCTTCCAGGAATTCCTCTGGAATCCTTCCAGGAATTCCTCTGGAATCCTTCCAGGAATTCCTCTGGAATCCTTCCAGGAATTCCTCTGGAATCCTTCCAGGAATTCCTCTGGAATCCTTCCAGGAATTCCTCTGGAATCCTTCCAGGAATTCCTCTGGAATCCTTCCAGGAATTCCTCTGGAATCCTTCCAGGAATTCCTCTGGAATCCTTCCAGGAATTCCTCTGGAATCCTTCCAGGAATTCCTCTGGAATCCTTCCAGGAATTCCTCTGGAATCCTTCCAGGAATTCCTCTGGAATCCTTCCAGGAATTCCTCTGGAATCCTTCCAGGAATTCCTCTGGAATCCTTCCAGGAATTCCTCTGGAATCCTTCCAGGAATTCCTCTGGAATCCTTCCAGGAATTCCTCTGGAATCCTTCCAGGAATTCCTCTGGAATCCTTCCAGGAATTCCTCTGGAATCCTTCCAGGAATTCCTCTGGAATCCTTCCAGGAATTCCTCTGGAATCCTTCCAGGAATTCCTCTGGAATCCTTCCAGGAATTCCTCTGGAATCCTTCCAGGAATTCCTCTGGAATCCTTCCAGGAATTCCTCTGGAATCCTTCCAGGAATTCCTCTGGAATCCTTCCAGGAATTCCTCTGGAATCCTTCCAGGAATTCCTCTGGAATCCTTCCAGGAATTCCTCTGGAATCCTTCAGGAATTCCTCTGGAATCCTTCCAGGAATTCCTCTGGAATCCTTCCAGGAATTCCTCTGGAATCCTTCCAGGAATTCCTCTGGAATCCTTCCAGGAATTCCTCTGGAATCCTTCCAGGAATTCCTCTGGATCCTTCCAGGAATTCCTCTGGAATCCTTCCAGGAATTCCTCTGGAATCCTTCCAGGAATTCCTCTGGAATCCTTCCAGGAATTCCTCTGGAATCCTTCCAGGAATTCCTCTGGAATCCTTCCAGGAATTCCTCTGGAATCCTTCCAGGAATTCCTCTGGAATCCTTCCAGGAATTCCTCTGGAATCCTTCCAGGAATTCCTCTGGAATCCTTCCAGGAATTCCTCTGGAATCCTTCCAGGAATTCCTCTGGAATCCTTCCAGGAATTCCTCTGGAATCCTTCCAGGAATTCCTCTGGAATCCTTCCAGGAATTCCTCTGGAATCCTTCCAGGAATTCCTCTGGAATCCTTCCAGGAATTCCTCTGGAATCCTTCCAGGAATTCCTCTGGAATCCTTCCAGGAATTCCTCTGGAATCCTTCCAGGAATTCCTCTGGAATCCTTCCAGGAATTCCTCTGGAATCCTTCCAGGAATTCCTCTGGAATCCTTCCAGGAATTCCTCTGGAATCCTTCCAGGAATTCCTCTGGAATCCTTCCAGGAATTCCTCTGGAATCCTTCCAGGAATTCCTCTGGAATCCTTCCAGGAATTCCTCTGGAATCCTTCCAGGAATTCCTCTGGAATCCTTCCAGGAATTCCTCTGGAATCCTTCCAGGAATTCCTCTGGAATCCTTCCAGGAATTCCTCTGGAATCCTTCCAGGAATTCCTCTGGAATCCTTCCAGGAATTCCTCTGGAATCCTTCCAGGAATTCCTCTGGAATCCTTCCAGGAATTCCTCTGGAATCCTTCCAGGAATTCCTCTGGAATCCTTCCAGGAATTCCTCTGGAATCCTTCCAGGAATTCCTCTGGAATCCTTCCAGGAATTCTCTGGAATCCTTCCAGGAATTCCTCTGGAATCCTTCAGGAATTCTCTGATCCAGGAATTCCTCTGGAATCCTTCCAGGAATTCCTCTGGAATCCTTCCAGGAATTCCTCTGGAATCCTTCCAGGAATTCCTCTGGAATCCTTCCAGGAATTCCTCTGGAATCCTTCCAGGAATTCCTCTGGAATCCTTCCAGGAATTCCTCTGGAATCCTTCCAGGAATTCCTCTGGAATCCTTCCAGGAATTCCTCTGGAATCCTTCCAGGAATTCCTCTGGAATCCTTCCAGGAATTCCTCTGGAATCCTTCCAGGAATTCCTCTGGAATCCTTCCAGGAATTCCTCTGGAATCCTTCCAGGAATTCCTCTGGAATCCTTCCAGGAATTCCTCTGGAATCCTTCCAGGAATTCCTCTGGAATCCTTCCAGGAATTCCTCTGGAATCCTTCCAGGAATTCCTCTGGAATCCTTCCAGGAATTCCTCTGGAATCCTTCCAGGAATTCCTCTGGAATCCTTCCAGGAATTCCTCTGGAATCCTTCCAGGAATTCCTCTGGAATCCTTCCAGGAATTCCTCTGGAATCCTTCCAGGAATTCCTCTGGAATCCTTCCAGGAATTCCTCTGGAATCCTTCCAGGAATTCCTCTGGAATCCTTCCAGGAATTCCTCTGGAATCCTTCCAGGAATTCCTCTGGAATCCTTCCAGGAATTCCTCTGGAATCCTTCCAGGAATTCCTCTGGAATCCTTCCAGGAATTCCTCTGGAATCCTTCCAGGAATTCCTCTGGAATCCTTCCAGGAATTCCTCTGGAATCCTTCCAGGAATTCCTCTGGAATCCTTCCAGGAATTCCTCTGGAATCCTTCCAGGAATTCCTCTGGAATCCTTCCAGGAATTCCTCTGGAATCCTTCCAGGAATTCCTCTGGAATCCTTCCAGGAATTCCTCTGGAATCCTTCCAGGAATTCCTCTGGAATCCTTCCAGGAATTCCTCTGGAATCCTTCCAGGAATTCCTCTGGAATCCTTCCAGGAATTCCTCTGGAATCCTTCCAGGAATTCCTCTGGAATCCTTCCAGGAATTCCTCTGGAATCCTTCAGGAATTCCTCTGGAATCCTTCCAGGAATTCCTCTGGAATCCTTCCAGGAATTCCTCTGGAATCCTTCCAGGAATTCCTCTGGAATCCTTCCAGGAATTCCTCTGGAATCCTTCCAGGAATTCCTCTGGAATCCTTCCAGGAATTCCTCTGGAATCCTTCCAGGAATTCCTCTGGAATCCTTCCAGGAATTCCTCTGGAATCCTTCCAGGAATTCCTCTGGAATCCTTCCAGGAATTCCTCTGGAATCCTTCCAGGAATTCCTCTGGAATCCTTCCAGGAATTCCTCTGGAATCCTTCCAGGAATTCCTCTGGAATCCTTCCAGGAATTCCTCTGGAATCCTTCCAGGAATTCCTCTGGAATCCTTCCAGGAATTCCTCTGGAATCCTTCCAGGAATTCCTCTGGAATCCTTCCAGGAATTCCTCTGGAATCCTTCCAGGAATTCCTCTGGAATCCTTCCAGGAATTCCTCTGGAATCCTTCCAGGAATTCCTCTGGAATCCTTCCAGGAATTCCTCTGGAATCCTTCCAGGAATTCCTCTGGAATCCTTCCAGGAATTCCTCTGGAATCCTTCCAGGAATTCCTCTGGAATCCTTCCAGGAATTCCTCTGGAATCCTTCCAGGAATTCCTCTGGAATCCTTCCAGGAATTCCTCTGGAATCCTTCCAGGAATTCCTCTGGAATCCTTCCAGGAATTCCTCTGGAATCCTTCCAGGAATTCCTCTGGAATCCTTCCAGGAATTCCTCTGGAATCCTTCCAGGAATTCCTCTGGAATCCTTCCAGGAATTCCTCTGGAATCCTTCCAGGAATTCCTCTGGAATCCTTCCAGGAATTCCTCTGGAATCCTTCCAGGAATTCCTCTGGAATCCTTCCAGGAATTCCTCTGGAATCCTTCCAGGAATTCCTCTGGAATCCTTCCAGGAATTCCTCTGGAATCCTTCCAGGAATTCCTCTGGAATCCTTCCAGGAATTCCTCTGGAATCCTTCCAGGAATTCCTCTGGAATCCTTCCAGGAATTCCTCTGGAATCCTTCCAGGAATTCCTCTGGAATCCTTCCAGGAATTCCTCTGGAATCCTTCCAGGAATTCCTCTGGAATCCTTCCAGGAATTCCTCTGGAATCCTTCCAGGAATTCCTCTGGAATCCTTCCAGGAATTCCTCTGGAATCCTTCCAGGAATTCCTCTGGAATCCTTCCAGGAATTCCTCTGGAATCCTTCCAGGAATTCCTCTGGAATCCTTCCAGAATTCCTCTGGAATCCTTCCAGGAATTCCTCTGGAATCCTTCCAGGAATTCCTCTGGAATCCTTCCAGGAATTCCTCTGGAATCCTTCCAGGAATTCCTCTGGAATCCTTCCAGGAATTCCTCTGGAATCCTTCCAGGAATTCCTCTGGAATCCTTCCAGGAATTCCTCTGGAATCCTTCCAGGAATTCCTCTGGAATCCTTCCAGGAATTCCTCTGAATCCTTCCAGGAATTCCTCTGGAATCCTTCCAGGAATTCCTCTGGAATCCTTCCAGGAATTCCTCTGGAATCCTTCCAGGAATTCCTCTGGAATCCTTCCAGGAATTCCTCTGGAATCCTTCCAGGAATTCCTCTGGAATCCTTCCAGGAATTCCTCTGGAATCCTTCCAGAATTCCTCTGGAATCCTTCCAGGAATTCCTCTGGAATCCTTCCAGAATTCCTCTGGAATCCTTCCAGGAATTCCTCTGGAATCCTTCCAGGAATTCCTCTGGAATCCTTCCAGGAATTCCTCTGGAATCCTTCCAGGAATTCCTCTGGAATCCTTCCAGGAATTCCTCTGGAATCCTTCCAGGAATTCCTCTGGAATCCTTCCAGGAATTCCTCTGGAATCCTTCCAGGAATTCCTCTGGAATCCTTCCAGGAATTCCTCTGGAATCCTTCCAGGAATTCCTCTGGAATCCTTCCAGGAATTCCTCTGGAATCCTTCCAGGAATTCCTCTGGAATCCTTCCAGAATTCCTCTGGAATCCTTCCAGGAATTCCTCTGGAATCCTTCCAGGAATTCCTCTGGAATCCTTCCAGGAATTCCTCTGGAATCCTTCCAGGAATTCCTCTGGAATCCTTCCAGGAATTCCTCTGGAATCCTTCCAGGAATTCCTCTGGAATCCTTCCAGGAATTCCTCTGGAATCCTTCCAGGAATTCCTCTGGAATCCTTCCAGGAATTCCTCTGGAATCCTTCCAGGAATTCCTCTGGAATCCTTCCAGGAATTCCTCTGGAATCCTTCCAGGAATTCCTCTGGAATCCTTCCAGGAATTCCTCTGGAATCCTTCCAGGAATTCCTCTGGAATCCTTCCAGGAATTCCTCTGGAATCCTTCCAGGAATTCCTCTGGAATCCTTCCAGGAATTCCTCTGGAATCCTTCCAGGAATTCCTCTGGAATCCTTCCAGGAATTCCTCTGGAATCCTTCCAGGAATTCCTCTGGAATCCTTCCAGGAATTCCTCTGGAATCCTTCCAGGAATTCCTCTGGAATCCTTCCAGGAATTCCTCTGGAATCCTTCCAGGAATTCCTCTGGAATCCTTCCAGGAATTCCTCTGGAATCCTTCCAGGAATTCCTCTGGAATCCTTCCAGGAATTCCTCTGGAATCCTTCCAGGAATTCCTCTGGAATCCTTCCAGGAATTCCTCTGGAATCCTTCCAGGAATTCCTCTGGAATCCTTCCAGGAATTCCTCTGGAATCCTTCCAGGAATTCCTCTGGAATCCTTCCAGGAATTCCTCTGGAATCCTTCCAGGAATTCCTCTGGAATCCTTCCAGGAATTCCTCTGGAATCCTTCCAGGAATTCCTCTGGAATCCTTCCAGGAATTCCTCTGGAATCCTTCCAGGAATTCCTCTGGAATCCTTCCAGGAATTCCTCTGGAATCCTTCCAGGAATTCCTCTGGAATCCTTCCAGGAATTCCTCTGGAATCCTTCCAGGAATTCCTCTGGAATCCTTCCAGGAATTCCTCTGGAATCCTTCCAGGAATTCCTCTGGAATCCTTCCAGGAATTCCTCTGGAATCCTTCCAGGAATTCCTCTGGAATCCTTCCAGGAATTCCTCTGGAATCCTTCCAGGAATTCCTCTGGAATCCTTCCAGGAATTCCTCTGGAATCCTTCCAGGAATTCCTCTGGAATCCTTCCAGGAATTCCTCTGGAATCCTTCCAGGAATTCCTCTGGAATCCTTCCAGGAATTCCTCTGGAATCCTTCCAGGAATTCCTCTGGAATCCTTCCAGGAATTCCTCTGGAATCCTTCCAGGAATTCCTCTGGAATCCTTCCAGGAATTCCTCTGGAATCCTTCCAGGAATTCCTCTGGAATCCTTCCAGGAATTCCTCTGGAATCCTTCCAGGAATTCCTCTGGAATCCTTCCAGGAATTCCTCTGGAATCCTTCCAGGAATTCCTCTGGAATCCTTCCAGGAATTCCTCTGGAATCCTTCCAGGAATTCCTCTGGAATCCTTCCAGGAATTCCTCTGGAATCCTTCCAGGAATTCCTCTGGAATCCTTCCAGGAATTCCTCTGGAATCCTTCCAGGAATTCCTCTGGAATCCTTCCAGGAATTCCTCTGGAATCCTTCCAGGAATTCCTCTGGAATCCTTCCAGGAATTCCTCTGGAATCCTTCCAGGAATTCCTCTGGAATCCTTCCAGGAATTCCTCTGGAATCCTTCCAGGAATTCCTCTGGAATCCTTCCAGGAATTCCTCTGGAATCCTTCCAGGAATTCCTCTGGAATCCTTCCAGGAATTCCTCTGGAATCCTTCCAGGAATTCCTCTGGAATCCTTCCAGGAATTCCTCTGGAATCCTTCCAGGAATTCCTCTGGAATCCTTCCAGGAATTCCTCTGGAATCCTTCCAGGAATTCCTCTGGAATCCTTCCAGGAATTCCTCTGGAATCCTTCCAGGAATTCCTCTGGAATCCTTCCAGGAATTCCTCTGGAATCCTTCCAGGAATTCCTCTGGAATCCTTCCAGGAATTCCTCTGGAATCCTTCCAGGAATTCCTCTGGAATCCTTCCAGGAATTCCTCTGGAATCCTTCCAGGAATTCCTCTGGAATCCTTCCAGGAATTCCTCTGGAATCCTTCCAGGAATTCCTCTGGAATCCTTCCAGGAATTCCTCTGGAATCCTTCCAGGAATTCCTCTGGAATCCTTCCAGGAATTCCTCTGGAATCCTTCCAGGAATTCCTCTGGAATCCTTCCAGGAATTCCTCTGGAATCCTTCCAGGAATTCCTCTGGAATCCTTCCAGGAATTCCTCTGGAATCCTTCCAGGAATTCCTCTGGAATCCTTCCAGGAATTCCTCTGGAATCCTTCCAGGAATTCCTCTGGAATCCTTCCAGGAATTCCTCTGGAATCCTTCCAGGAATTCCTCTGGAATCCTTCCAGGAATTCCTCTGGAATCCTTCCAGGAATTCCTCTGGAATCCTTCCAGGAATTCCTCTGGAATCCTTCCAGGAATTCCTCTGGAATCCTTCCAGGAATTCCTCTGGAATCCTTCCAGGAATTCCTCTGGAATCCTTCCAGGAATTCCTCTGGAATCCTTCCAGGAATTCCTCTGGAATCCTTCCAGGAATTCCTCTGGAATCCTTCCAGGAATTCCTCTGGAATCCTTCCAGGAATTCCTCTGGAATCCTTCCAGGAATTCCTCTGGAATCCTTCCAGGAATTCCTCTGGAATCCTTCCAGGAATTCCTCTGGAATCCTTCCAGGAATTCCTCTGGAATCCTTCCAGGAATTCCTCTGGAATCCTTCCAGGAATTCCTCTGGAATCCTTCCAGGAATTCCTCTGGAATCCTTCCAGGAATTCCTCTGGAATCCTTCCA
This sequence comes from Aedes albopictus, assembly GCF_035046485.1. Lineage (NCBI taxonomy): Eukaryota > Metazoa > Arthropoda > Insecta > Diptera > Culicidae > Aedes > Aedes albopictus. The sequence continues at coordinate 56,869,202 of NC_085138.1, read as the reverse complement.
GGAATTCCTCTGGAATCCTTCCAGGAATTCCTCTGGAATCCTTCCAGGAATTCCTCTGGAATCCTTCCAGGAATTCCTCTGGAATCCTTCCAGGAATTCCTCTGGAATCCTTCCAGGAATTCCTCTGGAATCCTTCCAGGAATTCCTCTGGAATCCTTCCAGGAATTCCTCTGGAATCCTTCCAGGAATTCCTCTGGAATCCTTCCAGGAATTCCTCTGGAATCCTTCCAGGAATTCCTCTGGAATCCTTCCAGGAATTCCTCTGGAATCCTTCCAGGAATTCCTCTGGAATCCTTCCAGGAATTCCTCTGGAATCCTTCCAGGAATTCCTCTGGAATCCTTCCAGGAATTCCTCTGGAATCCTTCCAGGAATTCCTCTGGAATCCTTCCAGGAATTCCTCTGGAATCCTTCCAGGAATTCCTCTGGAATCCTTCCAGGAATTCCTCTGGAATCCTTCCAGGAATTCCTCTGGAATCCTTCCAGGAATTCCTCTGGAATCCTTCCAGGAATTCCTCTGGAATCCTTCCAGGAATTCCTCTGGAATCCTTCAGGAATTCCTCTGGAATCCTTCAGGAATTCCTCTGGAATCCTTTCAGGAATTCCTCTGGAATCCTTCAGGAATTCCTCTGGAATCCTTCCAGGAATTCCTCTGGAATCCTTCCAGGAATTCCTCTGGAATCCTTCCAGGAATTCCTCTGGAATCCTTCCAGGAATTCCTCTGGAATCCTTCCAGGAATTCCTCTGGAATCCTTCAGGAATTCCTCTGGAATCCTTCCAGGAATTCCTCTGGAATCCTTCCAGGAATTCCTCTGGAATCCTTCCAGGAATTCCTCTGGAATCCTTCCAGGAATTCCTCTGGAATCCTTCCAGGAATTCCTCTGGAATCCTTCCAGGAATTCCTCTGGAATCCTTCCAGGAATTCCTCTGGAATCCTTCCAGGAATTCCTCTGGAATCCTTCCAGGAATTCCTCTGGAATCCTTCCAGGAATTCCTCTGGAATCCTTCCAGGAATTCCTCTGGAATCCTTCCAGGAATTCCTCTGGAATCCTTCCAGGAATTCCTCTGGAATCCTTCCAGGAATTCCTCTGGAATCCTTCCAGGAATTCCTCTGGAATCCTTCCAGGAATTCCTCTGGAATCCTTCCAGGAATTCCTCTGGAATCCTTCCAGGAATTCCTCTGGAATCCTTCCAGGAATTCCTCTGGAATCCTTCCAGGAATTCCTCTGGAATCCTTCCAGGAATTCCTCTGGAATCCTTCCAGGAATTCCTCTGGAATCCTTCCAGGAATTCCTCTGGAATCCTTCCAGGAATTCCTCTGGAATCCTTCCAGGAATTCCTCTGGAATCCTTCCAGGAATTCCTCTGGAATCCTTCCAGGAATTCCTCTGGAATCCTTCCAGGAATTCCTCTGGAATCCTTCCAGGAATTCCTCTGGAATCCTTCCAGGAATTCCTCTGGAATCCTTCCAGGAATTCCTCTGGAATCCTTCCAGGAATTCCTCTGGAATCCTTCCAGGAATTCCTCTGGAATCCTTCCAGGAATTCCTCTGGAATCCTTCCAGGAATTCCTCTGGAATCCTTCCAGGAATTCCTCTGGAATCCTTCCAGGAATTCCTCTGGAATCCTTCCAGGAATTCCTCTGGAATCCTTCCAGGAATTCCTCTGGAATCCTTCCAGGAATTCCTCTGGAATCCTTCCAGGAATTCCTCTGGAATCCTTCCAGGAATTCCTCTGGAATCCTTCCAGGAATTCCTCTGGAATCCTTCCAGGAATTCCTCTGGAATCCTTCCAGGAATTCCTCTGGAATCCTTCCAGGAATTCCTCTGGAATCCTTCCAGGAATTCCTCTGGAATCCTTCCAGGAATTCCTCTGGAATCCTTCCAGGAATTCCTCTGGAATCCTTCCAGGAATTCCTCTGGAATCCTTCCAGGAATTCCTCTGGAATCCTTCCAGGAATTCCTCTGGAATCCTTCCAGGAATTCCTCTGGAATCCTTCCAGGAATTCCTCTGGAATCCTTCCAGGAATTCCTCTGGAATCCTTCCAGGAATTCCTCTGGAATCCTTCCAGGAGTTCCTCTGGAATCCTTCCAGGAATTCCTCTGGAATCCTTCCAGGAATTCCTCTGGAATCCTTCCAGGAATTCCTCTGGAATCCTTCCAGGAATTCCTCTGGAATCCTTCCAGGAATTCCTCTGGAATCCTTCCAGGAATTCCTCTGGAATCCTTCCAGGAATTCCTCTGGAATCCTTCCAGGAATTCCTCTGGAATCCTTCCAGGAATTCCTCTGGAATCCTTCCAGGAATTCCTCTGGAATCCTTCCAGGAATTCCTCTGGAATCCTTCCAGGAATTCCTCTGGAATCCTTCCAGGAATTCCTCTGGAATCCTTCCAGGAATTCCTCTGGAATCCTTCCAGGAATTCCTCTGGAATCCTTCCAGGAATTCCTCTGGAATCCTTCCAGGAATTCCTCTGGAATCCTTCCAGGAATTCCTCTGGAATCCTTCCAGGAATTGCTCTGGAATCCTTCCAGGAATTGCTGTGGAATCCTTCCAGGAATTCCTCTGGAATCCTTCCAGGAATTGCTCTGGAATCCTTCCAGGAATTCTTCTGGAATCCTTCCAGGAATTCTTCTGGAATCCTTCTAGGAATTCTTCTGGAATCCTTCCAGGAATTCCTCTGGAATCCTTCCAGGAATTCCTCTGGAATCCTTCCAGGAATTCCTCTGGAATCCTTCCAGGAATTCCTCTGGAATCCTTCCAGGAATTCCTCTTGAATGCTTCCAGGAATTCCTCTGGAATCCCTCCAAGATTTCTGCTGGATTTTTTCTGAGTATTCCGTTTGGAATCTCTCTAAGTATTCTTTTTGGAATTCCTCCAAGAATTTCTTTTTTATTTCCTCCAGAAGTTCCACTGGACTTTTTCCAGAAAATCCTCTGGAATTTTTTCAAGATATTCTCTGGAATTCTTCCATGATTTGCTCTGGAAATCTTCCAAGAGGCCGGGGCCCGTGGCGTAGTGGCTACACGTTTGCTTCATAAGCAGATGGTCATGGGTTCGATCCCAGCCCCGGCACTTTCGTCAGTTGCTCTTTCCCCCTGAGAGCAGCTGACACTGACCCTCTTCTGAGCCCATGGCTCAAATGAACCCGGATACTTGGACATCGGCAAACGGCAACTCATGATGGACCCCCCATCGGACTGGAAATAGGAACAACCAACAGCCACACATCAACATCCTCGAGCTCATCATTCTACCATGATAGGGTAGACAGTGAAAGCAGCGCAACGGCTACCAGTTCGATGCAGTACAATTAGAAATAGAATACATTTAGGCGCTGTACAAAGTGTATATACAGCTTCCAGTTAGAATCGCTCACGCATTGCCCTAGTGGACAATAGAGCTGTACATTAGGTTAAGTGATTGAAGAATAAAAAAAAAATCTTCCAAGAATTCCTCTAGTATTCTTCAAGAAATTCCTTTGGAATAATCCTGGAGGTATTTCCACATGAATTTCTAGAAGAATTCCGGAGGAATTCTTGGAGGATTTTCAGAGCAAATCACGAAAGAATTCCAGAGAATATCCTGAATGAATTTCAAAGGAATTTCTGGAAAAAATACAGAGAAACTTTGAGAATTCTTCCATGAATTACAAAAGAATAACAACGTCACTTCAACGAGAAAAAAATCATTCCTGGCATCCCTGTGTGCATCACAAGCCACAGTTTTCCAGGTCGTGTATGCACTTTGGGCGAAGTAGAGTGCCCTCAAACGTGATGCGCCGGAGGGTGTGGTAGCTCTGGAAAAGGATCAACGGTTCCGTCTAATGAACTTGGAGGTATTGCCGTTTGCAGCACGGCGGCAGCAGGAGACGAATTCTTCAAAATATGTGTACTGTGTACGTACCGAACTGATACGCAAGCAACACACGATCGTCAGCATTCCGTCAAACATCATTCCTCGCTCTACGGCGCGGCGGTGTGTGACGACGTTGCCGTTGGTTGCCGAAGGATTTTACGACCTGGGCGCTTCAGTTTGGTGCATTGTGCAATGTGCATGCGTCGTCTCAGGACGAACTCTGCTTTGGCGCCCCACAATGGAAGTTTATCGTCAGCGATACTTGACTTGAGCTTTGTTGGGTTTGGCTTGAAGTACTTTCTGTTTTTGTTGGTGATATGAAGAAAAATAAACAAGATGTCGGCGGATAGGGTTTTGAAGTGGTTAGGAACTATGAATAGGTTCCTGAAGAGCGGTGAGCGGTGAGACGTCTGACTCCTCTTATGCGTTTCTCATTCATTTTGTTCCATGAACCGTGTAATGAGGAGCACTACTTCAATTCTTGGGAGAAGATTGTCCTGATTAAGTTCGGGCCGAGGTAAAGCGTATTTGATGAGTCTGACAAGATGATGCTTGAAAATGTATTTCGCTAAAAGGAAGCTGCCTGTGTTAAAGAGTGGTTTGATAGAAGTCACGAAGGCTGTTCAATTGCACATGGAATTGTTAGGGATATTTTTTCATTTCTTTGTGTTTGTGAATTTTATCTACAGCCAATTCTTCACACTTTGCATAATGACTGTTAATATGTTTTCGAAAGATATTTGAAGCTCATTTTTAGATTTATTAAGTCCCTAAAAGCTTATTGAATAGCTATTGTTAGAATCCCTAGTGGGATCTGAAGAAATTGTCGAATTCTCCTGAATAATTTCTAGTTCAATAGCTGGAGATGTCATTAATGTAATGGCAAAATCTCTCTCTTAAAAAAAATGTGCATTTCTGGACCATTCATTGGATGTATGTATCTCTGAAAGCAAAACACAAAACAACTCCAATTTTATCTGATCTTCAAAATCGCAATCATAAAAAAGAATCCCATTGAACAAAAACTCAAGCTACATTTCTTCCAAACCCACAATTTTCTCTTACTTCCAAATGAATTGAGTTCCTTTCAACGCAGTTTCACGGTTACCGAGAAAATACAACATCCATAACATCTCCACAGGTAGGGTACCTAATCCGGTAACTCCTCACACAACCCCCACCAACCATCTTAAAAAGAAATCGAAAAACTTTTGTGCGTAAGGGCCACTTCAGTGAAATAAATGATTTAACAGCCTCCCACCCGCGCCGCGCGCTCTCCAGAAAGAACATGATTGTTATTGCCGCGTGTTTGCGGCGCCCTTTGAACCCTGACCAAGTTCACGACCCTCCCGAATCCCGATGAATGGGGCTGGGTGGTAGGGAGAAACAGCATCGAATCTGTTCGTAGGTGGAAAAACAGCCTCAGGCCAACAGGAAAACATATACCTCCCAGTTCACAAACAGAGCCGTTCCTTTGTCCTCCGGTAGAAGATTTTCTCCTTTTTACGATTATTAGCTGCGTGAGGAAACATTATTTTTAATGATGATAAAAAGAGCCGTAGAAAAGACTTCTGGAGAACTGGATGGAGGTAGAAGAGATGGTGGTTTGGACATCTAATGATAGAAGCTGTCTGCCGTGTCTGTTAGGAAGTAAAAAGGTCCAAATGAAAGCGAGCGTGAAGGATCTAAGTCGACCTTTCTGGGGCTTGGAGTTCTTTGAACGAGGGAACGTATTGTGTCGTCGTCGGGGGTGAAACCGAAGTTTGCGGTTGAATGGTTCGAATGGCATTGCAGTGTAAATGGGAAATTGATACATCAACTAATTGGACAATATGCACTGGGTGAATAAGGGGTAATAATGTTTCTATTGTTGATTGTGGTATTTAAAATCAAGCCTAGAGTCGTAAAGAATGACCATTCCCAGGTAACAATCTTTGCTATTACCTTGGCTATAACTCAGTCATTTTTCACACCAATTGACACCAAACGATCATTACAGTGCAGTGTGTTTTGAGTGTACCGAAGAAAAAACAAAGCTTAATAGGAAGATGGTGAAGTCATACCAAGCGTCATACGGTTTCATCAATAGAACAAAAAATCGATTTTTTTTATTTGTTTATCTTAAAGTATGGCTTCCTAAAAGTGTTCTATAAAATTTCATAGAGATCCAAGCAGTAAAAGCAAAGATATAGCGTTTTGCACCTCGCTCTCTTACGGGCGCGTAGTGCAAACCTGAAACTTTAAACGCGATTATTTCGGAAGTATGTTTTCCAAAAACGTCGATGCGGTGACTACGATTACGAGAACGGTTCTAGCTTCGCGAAATACTAAGGCACTGTCCATAAACTACGTAGACTCACTTTTGGCCATCTCAGAGCCCCCCTCTGTAGCATACCATTTCAACATTGTAGCAAACTACTTAGTAACGAAGCATGCTATGCTATGCCAAGACCACCCCGCTTTCTGGGAACCATGCAATCATTACCTACAGACCAAATAACCGTTAAGGCTCAAGCACTGCCCATATTCGCATAGTTGACATAAGCGCTACCGTAGTTTTCAACACACTTTTGAAATTTTAACAATAAATAATGGACATTTTATGATAATTTTCACGTTGACATCCAGCTAGTGATTAGATCTTGTGCTCTGTCGAATAAAACTAGTCACAATTATGCACATGTGATAGCTATTAGCTTGTGAATGCTGACATTGTCAATGGTGGTTACGTCAACTATGCGATCATGGGCAGAGCATTCGTCATCATTTTTCGGAAAATAAAAAACAGTTTTCTCGGTGTAAATCAAAGCATCGACCATGAAAGTATATTCACTGCATTCTATTCCGTATGTGGAGTACAGTGAATATATTTTCATAGCAAGGACTTTTGTTTTGAACGAAAGAAACTGCTTTAAAATGTTTGATGATGACGATGATTTCAATGACGAATTGTTCAACGTTATCGATAACTTTCAAAGCCATTGAACTCTTAGCCAACGACCCGAGGCATATACAGTCGAGTCTCTTACTAAACGAATTCCTATTAAACGGACTCCTATTAAGGACAGACTTGTTAGAATCCCAACATGGCCACCACAATGGCCGACTTTGGCATTTACTCACGATTTTGAGGGCACAAATCTCTTCGTAAACCAGAGGTTCCCAAACTTTTTGCTACCGCGGCGCCTTTTGAAATTTTAAAAATTGTCGCGGCGCACCAACAACTTTATACAAAGAATTTTGATAATTTCACACCTTCAGCTCTAAATTTCAAATATAAATCGTAAAAGCCTTCAATGTCATGCTTTCTTATGATAAAAAAAAGATACATTGCTTAAACGCTGAACTAAACACAAATTTTAGATTTCTGGAGGATTGCATTGCAAAGTTTTCAAATTTGTTAAATAAAGTACGTAGATTACCAAATTTTAGGTGAAAATAAATATAAAAATGGATTGTTCAGAAGTTGTCAGGACGGCTGACAGTGACTGTGAGAGATCATGATTTTGTATTCAACTCAAATCAACTCAACAACCCAAAAAAGCCGGTTTTCAGAATCATAGAGCTGGAAATCTCAATTATTGAGACAAATAAAGTTATGATAGTGATGTAAGCAAGGATCGGTATATTCGCCTCACTCCATTAATATTCACTCCTCTTTGCTGAAGCGAATCGAGAAAGATGCAGCAAACGGATAGTCGTGATCAAACACGCAAACCCATCACCAGTGGGGAGCGATGCGCAGGTTGGTTGACATGGATATTCGTTGACGTTCGTCGCAGTTTGGATCGCACGCGAATGAATGAATGGCGAATAGTGAAGAATGCTGGTGAACGATCGAAGCGGCTATTATCATAACTGGAAGAGAATTTTTGTATGTAATGCATACATTTTTAGTGTATTGTTGTTGAAATGCCAGATTAGCAAAGAAAATAATAAACATTTTTTGAAAACATCAAAACATCGTATGCACAAAATCACTCATGAATCGCATCGCCGCTCGATCGCTTGCGATGCGAATGTGGACGAATGAGTTATTTCCAAGTATGGCTTCCCACCGTTCACCGGAGTTTGCTGTCGTCGCTGACAAGCAAACACACAAAATAAAGCGACAGCCGTTCGCTGCTGACTGTCTTCGAATGTGGAAGAAGATGAAAAGTGGAAATCAGGAACCCTGGATGTAAGTAAAAATATCGTCCCGAAACGTTTGAGACAGCACGAAGACCTAGAAATTGACAGTAATTATAGATAACAGCACAGAGAACAGACATCCAAGTCCAATCTGAATTTTGTGTAAGGAGTATTTCATTGGCAACACAAGTGGCAACAGCGTGGCGCTGCAATCGGTTAGTTTCCCATACAAATGTAATTCGCCACTTAAAATATATCAATTCACCACTGACTATGGCAATATGGCGTCCACATTCAAGTAAGGATTCAAATCCTTACACAACTCCCTGAATGAAATTTGTTGTAGCCTGGGTGTATGTTCTCTGTGATGACAATATTATGGAAATATCTTCAAAAAAAATTCTTGAAATATTTACTTTGAATTATAAGCTATTGATAAAATCGACAACTAAGCATAAAATGTCCAAATAACAATTTGATAGTCTTTACAAAAAAATTCAAAATTCCGAAAATTTTAAAAAAAATGTAAAAGTCTAATGTTTCATGAGGATATTAAAAATTCAGGAAAACATTCGTCGACTTTGCAATATTTACTTTTAAGTTGAACATTTAGAAGAGAGAAAGCCCCTTTGAATGACTTTCTTTTGAAGTCTTTCTCAAAAAGTCAAGACATTGGTGTAGCATACAACAAAGGGTTTGAGGTGACACTAGTTTTACTAAACAATACAAAAACAACTAAAAATATATTCTGCCTTCATTAATAAGAGTTTGTGCTTTGTGTTTTGGCTCAAGAGCCTGCGGCGCACCTGAGAGATGTTCACGGCGCACCAGGGCGCCGCGGCGCACAGTTTGGGAAGCACTGTCGTAAACAAAACCAGCGCACCTGAGCTTCTCATTTTAAGCAAATTATAAGTGAGCAAAATCAGAATAATAAATTGCATTGTTGTTTAAAGCTTGCGTCTTGAGATTTGTGCGTCTGAAGTTCTGATGCACTGTTGAAGCGGAATTTCAAGACGTTTGTTATAGGAGACTAAGAGCTTATGGGATTTCGGCTTTTTGGGGGTGTGGCCTATTATCTCGGGTGTGTTAAGAGTTAGCGCAATACTTTCTTCGGCAAAGTTTTAGGGCTTGATAAGATCTACCATTTAGAACAGTGATCCTCAGCTTAACTGCTTTTGCGGGCCAAAATTGAATTTTGGAAAGAGACTGCGGGCCGCAAGTCATTCAAGAGTTTATTTTTAAAATTTTACACAAAATCCATTTGTTTGATGTTTTTAAAATATTGAACAAAATCAAAGTTTTTATTGCGTAATTTCTTAGGAAGTATTTGTAGCCGATTAAAAATGAATATTTCAAGAGGAATTCTCAAAAGTATTACTAGGGGCATAAAGAGCATCTTGCCCAATCTCTTAATTTTTTAGGGAAATTCCAAAAGTTTTGACATCACTTCCTTTCAAAAGAAATTGTAGGCAAAAATCCTGAAAATTTTTTTTGAAATATTTTCGTAGAATTAAACAAATTAATAATGACGAGTTCTGCCACAAGTCCAAACTCCATGGCAGAGAACCTATAAAATTTAGCCTTAACTCATTTTTTAGCGGAACACACCGTTCTTAACAACAGTTTCGAATTTTTTGGAACAAAAAAAAACAAAAGTCTTACTTCTTTTGAAAAACTCTCCATGACATTGTCAAAATTTCAGTAGTTCATATTCATTCTCATGAAAAATTTAAAATGTGGTAAAATTTCTGATTTAAATTATGGAATCTATAAGTGGGCCACTTTCTAATATATTTTAAAATCAGTTCGCGGGCCGCACAAAACCTGGTCGAGGGCCGCATGCGGCCCGCGGGCCGCAGTTTGGTGATCACTGATTTAGAACTTTGATTCATATGATTAGTTGGCAACTTGGCCGCTAGAGGGACCATCAACAATTTGATGCTAAATTGCACTACAGGAACTATACCAGGTTGTCAAGCAAACGTTACGATATGCGACAGCTCAACCTGTCTGTGCTGTGTATTGTGCATAAACCGGCGGATGCCAGCGATAAACCTGACTAAACTGAACAGCGATAAACGGAGACTGAATATTTCGCTAACGGACTCAGCCGTCGCTGGGAGCGCAACGACCTTCTTCTCTTCCAGTATAGCAGGATCGAAATCCTCTTCTGGAGCCCTGGACGGCCAGATGCTCACGTCCTGACGAAGCTACAGCGGTCCCTCGAACCACAGCCTTTCGTACTGGAGCTGTGCCGGTTTCATTTCTCGAGAGATGATGTCGGCGGGATTTTCTTCACCGGCTACGTGGTTCCATGGGCATCCTTTCGTCGTTGGATTTCCAACACACGAATCGCAACAAACATCTGCCACTGTGACGGCAGCGACGACAGCCAGCCAGTACATCACGATCGTCAAATCAGTCCAAAAGAAGGCGGTGTGATGAATTACTGTGCTGGAGACGAACTTTTCGTATAGGTGACTGAGCAACAATGCTCCGGAGAGCCGGGGAGTGGTCTGAACCCTTTTCTTCCGCTTCAAATCTTCAAGTGGGGCGACCTTGGACTTGGCTGTGATTAGGCGCACTTCTACGGAACCGCCGTAGGTAGTACTGCGGAAGTAGAGACATGCTCCATATGCCTTGTTGGAAGCATCGCAGAAGCCTTGAACCTAAACGGAAGCCAGATCCGTACTGAATGCCACCCACCGAGGAATCGATAACGACAAAAGGGCGGAGAGATTTCTCCTATACTCGATCGGTTAGTCCCAATCGCACTTCTGCTTCCACAGGTCTTGAACGAATATCTTCGCTGTGACCATTTTCGCAAAGTGATACCACCGGAGTTGCTTCTTCGAGCATGGTTAGCTGCGTAGCGGCTTCAATGTTATCGGCTTCACCGCTCAGCATATCGTCGACATAGTATTCCTCCCTTATTGCCTTCGCCGCCACAAGGGTCCACAAGGGTATCTCTCGGTATCACGTTCTGCCAGCCGTTGCAAACACTTGGTCGCCAATTATAGAGCACAAGCTGTCCCGAGTGTCCCATACGTGGTCTGTGGCTATCTGATACATGCGGATAGGTTCGTTCGGAGTATCCCTCCACAGGATGCACTGGAGCCGTTAATCTCACGGATAGATGAGGATCATCCGATACATTTTCTCCACAGCTGTGACGACGGCTATTCGATGGAGACGGAAACGCAGTTGAATCCCTAGCAGGTCATCCCAAACGACGGGTCTGACCATCAAGGCATCGTTTAACGAGACTCCTGTGGAAGTTTTGCAGGATGCGTCGAATACTACCCACAGCTTCGTCCTGATACTGTCTGGCTTCAACACTGCGTGATGCGGAAGGAAGTAGATGGGAAAGCCTGGATCTTCGCTGTCCACCTGCTTCATATGGCCAAGCTGCTCATATTCACGGATGAACTGATGGTACTGAGTTTTCAGCTCGGGGTTCCCGGGCAGAGGTCAAGTACTGACGATCAAAACGTGCTATTGGTTTGATTGATATAGGAGGTAAAAGTACTAAAAATAATAGCAAAACAATAGCAAAATTTGCTATTTGAAGATCAACCGAATAGCTCGCTGCTATTGGTTAGCTCTCAAAAGAGCTAAATTTGTTATGATGCTGTTGGTCGAGGAGTAAATTTTAGCTATTATTTCCAGTACTTTTACCTCTTATATCTAACAAACCAATATCACTTTTTGATCTCCATATCAAAATATGCTTTTGTTGATTTTTTTTTCTTCTGCTCGGGTTGGCTTCTAGTCCAATGCTAAGAAACGTTTAGTGGCAATCGTTTCACATTCGCCAAGCTGCTGCATTACAAACTCCGTCTTCGCCAACAACACCATGAATCTGCCACTGCTATCCCGAGTTGTTGTCTCGTCGAAGATGGTCTCGCACGTTGATTCTTCTACCGACTGGATGCTACTGGACTTGCAGGACTCCACCTCCCAGAAGCGTGCTAGCTGGTCCTGGATGTCCACTAGCGTGCACGAAAACTATACTGCTTGTGTTGGAGTCGTTGGCTGAGCAGGATTACGCCCTGAGACGATGCAGCCGAAGACAGTATTCTGCAGAGTTGGTCCCTCCTCGCTAATCTTTCTTCGTCATTCGGTGAGAAGATCATAGAAATACTCCACCACCGATTCGAAGGACTACAAAATGTTCTCACAGGATCATGCTTCGACCGGATCTCGGATTTCGGCACCGATGATGATGTCGATCTGCCCAGGCTCACAGAACTGTGGATCGGCCAAAACAATGTTGGCCGACGCCAACTCTTTGGACTATCAGAGTGGCTGTCAACTCCGGTAGAACGTAAAACGTCATATTCTCGTTGTAGGACGAAATATAACCAACCCGGGGAAGGATCCGAGTGTTCACTCGTCTACTGGATGCTGAATTGGAACCTTCGATTCCTTGAACAGTCAAGTGATCGGAAAATCCACGGAGTTTTAGTATTGCTGTGTGCATTCAAGATGCAAATACCAAATGCGGGAGCATCAAATGCGGTAAGATTTTCTAACAAGTAACCCGATGTCAGTGGGAGCTTTTGAATCCTAGGTTGGCGATGGTTTTGACTATGGTTGCTAAGTTACCTTTGGTAACACTGTGTTACCGCATTTGGAGCGCAGTTGGGCACCATTTGCATCTTGAACGCACACAGCAATATTTGACTGAAATTGGTGGTCATAAAACAGAACTGCGAGCACGAATCAAGCAAAGCTCTGGCTAATCGTGTCGCACCGTACTGATCCTTGACAGAGACCACGGCAGTGGCGAGAAGGACCTTTCCAATATGGTTGCTCACTGAGAGGAAAGCGGAGTTCTGGCTTGTGCATGTCTGATTCGTGGTGTGCTGTGGTTGATTTTTTGGCGAGTTAGTAGCAGGGAGAGCGCTTGTGGACGGGTAATGGTCTGAGCTGGTATGGCATGGCTACTGGTGTGTGGATGTGTTTGCTGTTGCTGCTGGTTTGACATAGGAGGTTTCTTCTGCGACGGGACGGAGGATTTGACAGGTTGGGGTGACTACTGGCTTGAATCAGTGTGCAACAGGGAATGATGTTTCTGCTGTTAGTGATGACTGAAGCCCTTCGTGCACGACTTCGCATAATGTCCGGCAGTTAAACAGTTCAGGCATAATTTACTCCGCCGAGCCACGTCGAGACGTTCTGGAACCTTAATCTTCAGAAACTTGGAGCAACGAAACGCTGAATGGAATGCTTCTCCACACAAGACGTACTTATTCCATGACTGAACTGCAGAGTTTCTCACATTAAGCTTCGACCGCTTCTCTTGAACAGGAATTGATTTGCTCGGCGCAATTGACTGGAGTACGGAACAATACTCACGAAGAAACTGGATCAAATTCGTGAACGTCGGGACCGCGTTTATGGTGTGCTTCCCATTGTCTGAGAGTGACCGGATCGAATCTGCTCCAATTCGCCATGTTCTCTCCTATCTAGTCCAGCATCAAAAGGTTCTTCTCAAAGTCATCGATCAGCTTGCTCAGTGACTCGTAGCTCTCCTTTTTCATCACTTCGACCGAGAACAGCGAATCCAAATGGGCATTGACGATCAGCTTCTTGTTTTCGTACCTGCGCTCCAATAATGCTACTCAGGCTACGTCGTAGTTCGCTTCGGTCATCTCCACCGTTAACGACGATCGCATTGCCGGGGCCCGTGGCGCAGTGGCTACACGTTCGCTTCATAAGCGGATGGTCATGGGTTCGATCTAAGCCCCGGCACTTCGTCAGTTGCTCTTCCCCCCGAGAGCGGCTAGCACTAGACCCTCTTTTGCGGTCTCATAGCTCAAACGGACCCGGATATTTGGATATCGGCGAATGGCAACCCATAATGGACGACCCCCAATCGGACTGGAAAAGGAACAACAGCCACACATCATTTCATCATCGTGCTCATCATTCTACAAAGAACAGGGTAGAAAAGTGAAAGCAGCACAAGAGCGCTGTGCAAAGTGTAAGTGCAGCTGCCAGTAGGAATCGCTCACGTAGTGCCCTAGTGGGCAAAAGAGCTGTAAAATAGGTAAAGAGGTTAAGAATAAAAAAACGACGATCGCAGGTATGGGGCTGTCCATAAACCACGTGGTCATTTTTTTGGGACTTCTCAACACCCCCCCCCCCCCCGTGTGGTCATTAGTCCATACAAAAATTTTTATTCGTCCATACAAAATGGTCATTGGCCGAACCCCCCCCCCCTCATGACCACGTGGTTTATGGACAGCCCCTATGTCAATTTGTCCATAGCTGACAACGGTTGGTTGTTGTGTATCAGACTACGGAACGACTTACGGAAGGTGACTCTCTCAGCTGTCCACCGAAGCTCGGCAGTCGGATTTCTTCGTCGCTCTTGAAACAAGTAGAGCGGCTGCTGATATGGATTGACCACCGGATACAGCAGCAACGGGGGTCGACTTGGGTGGCAATCGGGTGAGGACAGCCATGATTTTGCAGTAGACGTTCTCGATCTTCATCATGGTCTTAACGTTCGCTTCTTCCTTCGCTTGAATCACGCCGGCAATACGAGCCTTTCGCTGTTCCTTGGTTTCCTTCTGGTCCACTTCTTCTTCTTCTTCTTCTTCTTCTTCTTCTTCTTCTTCTTCTTCTTCTTCTTCTTCTTCTCCTTCTTCTTCTTCTTCTTCTTCTTCTTCGAGAAACACATCTTCAGTGAGCAGCTCTATCTTCCGACGGACAGCATGGAATTCTTGGAACACCTCCTCCAATCGCTGTAGACGGATCGCTACTTGATCCACTTGGTCAGGATCGTAGTGCTCGACGAAGTACTGCATCCCTTCCGACGTCTTCCGGATGTTGCGATCCTGCTTCTCCAGCTCACGAAGATCGTTCGTCATGGTTACTGATCACGAATTCACCACTGCACTGAATAATAAAGGAAACAAACACTACACTGCCACTGATACTGATTCACTTCCACTGTGTACTGATTTTTCGAAAACACCTACAACCGACCCACCCGGGAGGATAATTGCATTAACTGCAGGGGCTCAATCCCACTCAAAACAAACTCGCATAGGCTCAATTCGACTATATTACCATTCATTTACATTCAATCACATGCAATATTCGGTAGTGTACCATGCAAGCCACCTCAATGAGGCAGAACATGCAATTTATTCCTTCTTAAAATGTGTAGGTTGCGGTAGGACGGTCGACGGTGTGTGCGCACGGTCGAATGCGAGGTTACTGATTTTACTTACAATCTATGGAGTGCATTTACATCAGCTGTGTTCAGGCTGATAAAGAGCAAAAAGATGGATAGAGATATTCTCTCATGTGGAACGTATTCTCCCTAGGGTGTTTACAATTTATTTACGTTTAAACACCTCAGTTATTCTACAAACCTCTTATCCGTGGTCTTATTTATAAAGAATCGATAGTTATCCCGATTTATTATCGCTACTGTATTTTACTCTAATGTTTATCATATCTGTATGTATAAAACTATTTTAAAATTATTTCCATTGCTATTCTCAAATTGCGCGAAATCCGAAACCTGCTCATCAATAACTTTGCTTACACACAATTAGGGGCTGTCCATAAACCACGTGGTCATGAGGGGGGGGGGGGTTTCAGCCAATGACCATTTTGTATGGACAAATAAAAAATTTTGTATGGACCAATGACCACGCGGGGGGGGGGGGGGTGTTTAAAAGTCCAAAAAAAATGACCACGTGGTTTATGGACAGCCCCTTACCTTTCTCCACGCATTCACGGAAAAGTCAACCTACTCAACATTCCAGCCAAATGATGCGTTACTTTTTGTTCCGTTTTGCACTGACGCCATTCTCTCCTGTTGCACACTAGTGTGCGCAGTTCTTTCCCGCATTACTGTGCCAACGCCACCGTTTGTTGAGCAGAAACGGCTGAAACGCATTCAAGACAGCCGCGCACAAGCTGGACCAGTCAAAGAGTCCCCTTGGTAATCACTTTGCAATTCGCGGCACAATCAGTTATGCTCATAGGTAGGTACTTACGTAACTTACCTGAAGAGGCACTGTAGGAACGAAATTGGCTGTCCTTTTGAAGGTCTGTTTTGAATGCAATTTAAGCCCGGCGCACGGCTTCCTCCAGTGTCTCTTTTATTAAAATACCAGTCGGCAGAGTATGATCCCTACCGCGTGGCCAGAGGTATCGACAACCCAACGGGGATGCAACCACATCAGACAGAAACGAATGGAAGAGATACCTACCTTTCTTCCTACTTTTCCCCCCGTTGTTGAAGGCAACTTCTCGCAACCGTCTCGCCATCGTCGTGTCGGATGCCATAGTCCCATGTGTTGTACCGATGGCCTTTCGGCATTCAGAGGTTGAGCGAGCAAAGTTTAGCATTGGCCTTATCGAGAACTTTCACTTTCCTTGGGCCGGATCGGAATATGCACCACCGCACCGCATCGCGTCACCGGGTGGAGAGGAGCATTCGCGCGCTCCCCCGCAAAGGTTGCAATATGCATTTTTCGTCGGAGTCTTCTTCGTCAACCGGATCGCGGCGGTGCAGCGGAGGCGTCGTCGATGACGGTGCATTGCATTTTCTCGGAACTCGGATGCGGTTTCGATGATGCAACAGGTAACTGGATGTTGGATGCAGTTTTTTTTTTGTATCTCCGGTTCTCACGAAACTTTGGAGAGGAACAACTTTTAGTCAACTCTGTTTTTGTCGATGAGCAAACCAACGCGGGAGAGGTTCGTGAAAGTCGGTAACCTTTGTTGACGGTTTGGTAGTTGGGTTGTTGAGATATGTAGAAGTGCTCTCAGAGAAGGTTTATCTAGTTGATTTCTGCTTGTCTACAATAAACTTCATTCTAATAAAATGTGACTTATTCAAAATGAGCAATATGTAAAGGATCATTTTCTTCAATTTTTCATGAATCAATAGTTGATTATAACTTACAGATGAATCATTTCAAACGAGTTTATAATCATGAATTTTAGATCATCAATTAATTATGTGTAGGACTCATGGTTATGTCAGATAGAGACCTTATAGACCTTGTTGTCAAAGTAGTAATTGCACGAGTACTCAGCAAGATTATGCAAAGGATGAGAGCTTCAATTCGCGCTCCGTTAAGGAACGTTTTGTTATGGACATATCCTTGACTTTCTTGAGCATATGGTATCTTCGTGCTTGGGACACGATATACGCATGCAAAATGTTCATTGTCAGAGGAAGTTCTTAGTTAATAGCTTTGGGAATGCTCATAGAACACTGATCGGAGAAGAAGTCTTTGTCCCAGTGGGCACGTAACTCCAATAAAACGAAAAATAATAAGAAGAAAAATATTCTTCGTGTAGAAGTAGTTAATATTTAAGTCTATTTTAATGAACCAAACTTTACTTTCAGAAGCACGCTGATTTTTTTTCACTTTCCGGAGCCAAAAGTACCTACATACGTGATCCTGTGCACTGTGTAACTTATATAAAATCTAAAAACGATCATTGATTCAAATATATTGGTAGTAAATTATCTGTGGTATTCACTCCCATCCATATTGATAACCTTTTGAAATGTTTTATGTCAACCATCTGCGCCTTACTCTTCTTATCGTAATTAAACATCGGCTTTCCAAACCTTGTTTAAATCATCACTCTTCCTCTTTCCACACTCGTAACCGCATGTTTCTTGCGAATCAAAGGTCTAGTGCAGCGCATGCTTCCGTGGCCTTTCGACTTCCTTGCTTCAATCCGGTTCATCTTTCCTGCCTGTTCCTGGGAGGAGCGCGTCCAGCATCAGCAATGGAACGTGATGACGGCGAAGCTTACGTAACACACTCCCGGCGAATGCCAATCCGGTTACCCGAGTGAGAGTCTCCTTTCTTAGACTTGTCTAACGAATAACCTTTCTAGCTTTATGCTGAATGATGGGTTTGGTGTAAAACGTACTGACATATTCCAACAAAAGTTATGTTTATAATTTTCTTCAATTTGTGTTTCTAATACGACCGAATCAAGCATTTAATTTGTTTTCTATTTACATATTTTTGAAAAAAATATAATACGTCACTTATTGAAAATATTACTTTTGAAAATATTACTTTTCAATAGTGAGTATAATTTTATTTATTTGTTTTCATATATTTTTTTGATTTCCTTCAATTACCTTCAAAATTTACCATAAAGCCTTGAATGTTCAAAAGATTCTAAATATTGTTTTTTTTTCAATTTCTTATCGTAATAAGCTGTTTTACCTCAAGCAAATCTGACAGGAAATGGCCTGGCCAAGTAACAATTCAAAATAATGAATAAGCATGTCAGTTGATTAAATGTGCTACAAAGGCGCCGACAGTTGTGCAAGAGTATATGCTGAACAAAATGGCGAATACATGTTGAAGACCAAACTAACTTCTTGCAGCAGCTCCAAATATCACAGTTTTCACACTTTTAAAAACATTCTGCCTCACCTTTTACATTACACGCTCCAACGACAACAAAAACAGCAGAAAATGCAGCTTAAGTGGATCCTGGGCGGCTCTTCTTTTTGGTATTCACAATCTACTCTATCCACTTTGGTGCCACCGGCCAAACCGGGCTCAGCTTCCTTATGTTCATATCTTATAGCTGCCTGGAGATACACACAAGTTTTACAGTGTAAAATTTACTCACTCTCCTCCCGGCACAAAACAGGAGCAGTGAAAATAAATAAAGTTCACTTGTTTTGACGTTGAAATAAAAAAAAAGTTCGAAGCGATACCAATCTCACAAAACAACACCGTGAATTACTGACAGACAAGCAAAATAATTAGCGTGCATGCCTTATGATTAAACGTTGCGGTTACAATTATTCAAACATTGATCAACTTTAATGTTTATGAAGACAATCAATTGAATAAAATATTTAAACAATGTTGAGGCAACATATGTACGGTAATGTATTCGACTCAGGGATTGAATATTTACATACTGCTTTAAATCTGCCGATTCATGAAATTCGGATTGAAGCAGAGCGGATGCAGACGAGTGTGAACCCAATGGTCCAGAGCTCGAGTCTTCCCATTGATGTGATTTGTCCCATAAAATGTAATAAAATGAAGATATTGGGGGTACATAATCAGAGAGAGATATTCCAGACACAAATGCAGAAATGTAGAAAGTTAAATAATTACAATGATATTGAAGAAACGTTTAAGAATCGTTTTAGTAGCAATTATAAAACCATTTCTATAAATAGAAATAAATTTCGTAAGTTATATCACGGCTCCAGCATGTTTTGATTGTATTATGGTGGAATAAATATCGAAGAAAGCTTGTTATTATGCACTATGCTTCTAGTGCATAATAATGGTTTCTAAAACCATTATTAAATGATTGAACAAATAGAGTCATACAACATTGTTTAATAAACGATGAAGAAAAGTGTATTATGTTCGTGTAAATTTCTGATGGTTCTAACGTTGAACAAGCGGCTATATACTACACCTTAGAGTACATTCACACTCTTCCACCTGAGCACTACTTCATTTTTACCGACAGTCTAAGTTCTCTGGAGGCTGTTCGGTCAATGAAACGGATGAAGCACTCAGCGTACTTCCTGAATGGAATACGCCAAGTATTGAGTGCTTTGACCAAACGCTCATACACCATCACCATAGCTTAGGTCCCTTCACATTGCTCGATTCCGGGCAATGAGAAAGCGGACTCACTGGCTAAGGTGGGCGCTAGCGAAGGCGATATTTACGAGCGTCAAATCGCCTTCGACGAATTTTTTGCATTGGCCCGTCAGGAGACCTTGATCAGCTGGCAACAAAAATGGAGAGATGGAGAGATGGGTAGATGGTTGCACTCCATCATTCCACAGGTGTCGAAGAAGCCATGGTTCAAAGGGTTGGATTTAGGCCGCGATTTCATTCGTGTGATGTGTCGGCTGATGTCCAACCACTATTTGTTGAATGCACATACCTTCCGTATTGGGCTCTCAGAAAGCAATCTCTGTGTCTGTGGCGTGGCTTATCAGGATATCGAACATGTCGTGTGGGGATGCAATGAGTATCATGAGGTCAAATCTGAGCTGCATGAAATTCTCCGGGTCCGAGGAAAACAACATAAACCCGTTAGAGAAGTGTTGGCAGGACTTGATTTGGAATACATGAACCTGATTTACCAGTTTTTGAAATGTCTTGATGTCAGAGTTTGATGTAGTACGTTTCTTGTTTTCGTTGTCCGCCTGTAGGTTTTGTTGTTCGTCCCTGTCTGTCGTCGCCCCCTTCCGTTTGTCCTCTTCTTGTCGTTTACTACCGGTAAAGTCCTTTCTTTTTGGATGGACAATTTATCCCATCAATAATAAATTGTAAAATGTAAAATCAATGTAAAAACAAAATATTTCGGCTCAGTTATGCCCATGTGGCGCCCGAGCCTTTCAATCAAACGAATGAGCAAAAAAATAACCTGAAATTCTTTCGGCACTCTCTCCAAGACTTCTTTTGGGAAATTCCGGTGGCGATTTCTTTGCAAATTCATCCAGGAAGCATGATAGTTAGCGTTCGACCATCAATTTTGTATCGTAGTACATGCATGATTCAACAACAAACGTTTTAAAAATTTCTACACTACTTCGGGAATTATTCTAAAGATTTCTTCGAAAGATTTTTTTGATTTATTTCTCAAGAATTTCTTCAAAGAAATCCTTTGGTTGTTTATCCAAGAGTTTTCCATCCAGATATTCCTTCGGCATTTCCTAAAGGGTTTTTGATTTTTTCTTTAGAATTTATTTGGAAGTATTCCTTCGGGAATTGGTTTTGATGATCGGTAGTGTTTGTCCAATCATTTTAGCACTTCAATATTTCCAAGATTCAACTACCTTATTGGTGAACGATAACATTTCATCTCGTTCTCCCTCAAAAGATACTCTGGACGAACTCCCGGCTTTCGTGCCCTTTCAATCCGATGAAGTGAAGCGGGTATGTGTGGCATTAAAAATTCAAACATTTCCACGCCTTCATGTACTAGGTACTGCTGGCTAGGTTAGCATCATCAACAAACTAAGACGCCCGGCGACGGTAGGAATTGCTCGATTTGTACTTCTAGCTTGTTGCAACGTGTGACTGTAATGGCAGGCGAGGAAAAGTGTCGACAACAGCTACTCGGAACTCGTAAGGTTGCGCCACAGATTATTTTCCGGCAAATCCAGTTCTTCCCAGTTGTATGCCAATCTGGAAGCCACGCCCCCCTCAACAGCCATATCGGAAATTTTCGTTCTTATAAGAGTATGATTCAGTAAACGTTACATACGCGTGAAAGGAAATTTCCTTGGTTAAGCTTTCAAATCAAGGGGTGAGTACACCGTTAATCATAATTTATTCACGTTCAAATACATAAAGTAGGCTTGGGTTTGTATTCTCGAGACTTAAATCTTCATAGGTTAGGGTAAGGGAGGTATTTTGGACCGCTTTAGGAAGTGGATGAACAATTCAGCGAAAAAAGAAGGTCCCCACTTCTGAACATGGATCATTCCAGTAGGCATTATGTAGAGCAACATGTTTTCTGTCGAAAAAGGCCAAACAGAACTCAAAATTATTGTAGTAAATACAAGAAATATCAAAACTCCTGAAGGATCTCGGGCTTCTATTTTGGACCACCTGACTTTATTTTGGACCACCAAGTGCACATATTTTGGCCCACCAAATAAAACTTCAATTGATTGATGAAATGAAAGCCACCTCAGCAAAAATTTAAACATAGTTAAAACTACGTGAAGATTACATCTTTTCTATTCATTTTTTGAGGCAGGGAACGTTTAAAAATTACGTAACGGTAAAAAAAGATGCAATTTTGTTGCTATTGCCATTTTTACGCATTGTAGTATGATGTTTCATAAAAAAAATGTTACGCAAAACGTGTATTTATTAACTATTGCATGACATAAGTCACCATGTATAAATTACGTAACGCTTCATAGGAAGTGTGAAAGTCTAGATTTTGCTAAATATAAAGGCGTTCCACACATATTGTAATGAGTGGAAAGGACATCAAAAATAAAGTAATTTTAATGATACGTAATTTGTCAAACATACATTAGATAACACAGTGTCTCAGTCATCAACTAATTGCCGAGAAGGACAACTTTTCTAAACTGGATGACTGAACACCTGAAAACTTCAACTTGTCGAAAAGTTGTTAGGGCACAAATCGAATCGAAACGAAACAACTTGGCGAAAATTTGTTAGAACAAATCGAACCCACAACAATCTCATTGTGAAATAAACGTATAACAACTCAGATCACGGGAGGTCCCAACATATTCTATTCATCTGTTTTCAGAGTACGTTACATTGGCATGATTGTTTTCTCCCTTTAGAAGGAACTGGAGAGATGGATCTGGCAGGTGGTCCAAAATATGTACACATCTGATTATGTTGAACATATTTTGGCCATACCTCAAACCACCATTTAATTGAATATTATCGCTCCACCGAGGTTAAGAACAATTTATTTTGAGTTCTTACATGGCCCTAACAACATTCACATGAAATAAATATTTATTTGTGAAATTTAATACCTCTTCGAAGCCGACTACAAATTTGTCACCTCTTTTGTTTTTGGTGCTTTTCCGTGCGTTTCATTGGAAGTGAAAACATTTTCTCTATTTTTGATACTGAACAGCATATTTAACTGACATCCAAAATAAAGGTCATCACACAGTGGAATACTTTTCGTGTTCCAATACAAATTTACCAAGATTTAGTAGAGATTATGTGATAAATATCATAAAACTCCCTAGGTGGGCCAAAATACCTGCCCGGTCCAAAATACCTCCACTACCCTATTTATTATTTAAAGTGATTTTTAGTGAGATCATAAAATCATAAAACGATGAATATTAACTTTGAAATGACGTTAATATGCTCGAATGACTGGATTCTTTCGGGCTGTAAAAGTAAGGTTTTCATACGAAGGCTAAATTTTATGCGGTATTCATCAAAACCAAATTCCATAAGCGGCCCAATTCAATCTGGCATTGTTCCTTCGCCACATTTTTCATTGTTTGAAACCAATTCCCCGGCAATAGTCATGCCTATTTTTATATCGTCAAAAATGCAAAGCATTCAGCCTTACATTGTAAACTGTTTTGCATGGAATCCTGGAAATTCATCCTGTAGCCTCTGCTGTAGAACATGCAAAACTTTTCGTACCATTCTTCCACTCGATTATACGTCAAAATTCAGAATTTTACACCGCATCCCATCCGTGACTAAAGCCATTTTTCGCATCATTTTTTTCCCTAGAGTTTCATTCCCTATTACACCAGTAGGGCTTCCATCGAGCAAGAAGGATACCTCCAGAGGTAACAACACCTATTACCGCTTGCCTGTGGATCGGATAGTTTCACAATTTTACATCATACAAGCTTTGCGAGACTTCGCCGAGACTTATAAAAAAAACATTTATTCAAAAACACTAAACCTAGATTCTACAATTCACACTTAAAACTAAAGTCATTTCACTGTGCCCTAGCCTTTTTATCACTTCGTATACCTAGCGTCAGCGTTTGCCATCCGGTCCGTTGGTGCGTCGTCGGTCACGTTGTCTCCGTTTCGATTCTGCTGCGTTGACGATTGCGTATCGATCGGTGTCACTGCCGGTCGATCAGCCAAAATCCAACCTGTTGGTTGTTGCTAAGCGGTGCATGCCTATGATGATGAATGTGTGGCACCGCCTGGGTTGTACGATCGGTGCGGGTTGTTTATGTTGATGGACGAGGAGCGCCGCCTGGGTGTAAGGGGCGGTGCGGTAGCCTATGTTGGTGGAAGTGGGCGCCGTCCGGGTGTAACGTCTCCCCCCTTAGATTCAAGCGTCCTCGGTTGAAGTTTTCGGCATGCCGATCCTTGGAATTGGGATGAATTTCTGGTTCGCCTTCTCGGGTTTGCTTTCGGTTGGCCAGATGTCCTCGTGGATGTCCTTTGTTTGTATCACTGTGCGAAGCTCCGGTAAAGTTCCCAAAGCTTTATCTTCCATTCTCGATGTTGCTTTCTTGTAGAAGAAAAATAATGTAAAGAAACAAAGAATGGTTAATGCGAGGAGTGATCCTCCTCCGATGGTTAGCCGTCGCTTGAAGTTGTCCAGAGAAAGTTGAACTTCGTTAAGATCCTCGAGATTTTGAAACTGTAATCTATCATCTTCGGTGTCAATCTCTGATAAGTTTCCGTTTTGGAGAGGTTTGCTGTATATTGGGATGAGGTACTCTTTCTGGTGAGTTACGTCAGATTTTCCGTTGAATGTTAAGTTACGAATTTTGATGCTACAATTCGTGGTTTCAATTATTATAGCCTCTCTTACCATTCTGGAGTTTCCGCAGGAGTCCTTTATTTCTACGGTTTCGGTAGGGTCGATTAAAATGACTCCTTGAGTGATTTCCTTGACTGTTGTTGTTTGCTTTGTCTTCATCATTTTGCATGTGGGTGTTTGTTGTGTCAGTATGTTGTAAATGCAATCGTCCTCGATCAAGTTGCTGTTGTCGCAGATGTTGCATCTAGATTGTTGATAGTAGACTGTATTCCCGTGTTTTGCGACCAAATTGATATACGTGTCGATACGCGTATTGTTAACTCTCAGGGTGTGGAGTTCTAGGAGATCGAACGCTCTTGGGTCCAGGATTGGGGTTTTCACTAGTAGTGTTGCTTGGGTTTTGCTGATGCCAACGCTCGCTGAGGTATACTGAAATAGCTCATCCAAATAATAAAGATTCAAGTTTTGCCTCCTAAGTTTATCAAATAAAAACTGCTTTTCTTCTAAAGAGAGAATGTTTTTGTTTATAAGGCCCAATCTTGCAAATTCGATCTGTTCTTCGATATCTTCTAGTATGTGAATTATTTTATCAACGTTCCAAATGAGGTTGATGAATTCTAAATCCGCTTTCAAATCTTCTACCGTGTTATACTGTTTAGAAATCCTTGAGCTGATCATATTTAATGAATTCGAAATGTTATTAAGTTTGTTGGCGAAAAGTTCGTTGATACGGATTTGTTTCAGTTGGTTGGTTACAAGCTTATTTCCCTGCGTTTTTAGTATTCCTAAGCTACGGTGCAAGATCTCAAGGTCATTATTATCTGGGTTACCCGCGATGAATTTTATTGCTGTGCCTAATGCGTCTACTAGACCTCTTTTTGTTCTGTGTGGTATAAGGCTATAAAGTTTATCTTTAGCAATTTTGATTTTATCCCAAAGTGTTTGTTCTAGGTGTTCTATCGTCCTAAATGATGTGATAATATTCTCTATGTTTTGTAGATGGGTTTCCAAGGATGTGAGATTAATCGTATGCAGTGTCCGTTCGTATCCGATTTGGACTTTTACTGTTTGTAATTTAAATGCTACCAATCCATTGCTGTTTGGTATTTCTTTGTAGTTGGTGGCGATTACTGTTTTGATGATGATTAATCTGTAAGAAAGATGATTTGATTTATATGGCATTATTATTATTATTATTATTAATGTTTAGCGTTTTGTTTTATTTTTTTACGCGGTTTTTGTGGATTTTTATATCATTGACATCTTTGAATGTCAGTTCGTTGTTTTGTTTAACTGATGTTAATTTATATGGGTTTTTATCTTTAGTTAAACGTTGTGAAATTTTTATGTACTTAGTGTCGCCGGTTTTGAATTCTATGGGTTTTTCGTTATCTTCGTTTTGTTTCTCGTATTTACTTTTTCTTTTGTTTAGTTCGACTTTTACTGCGGATTGAAGATTTTTCGATTTTTCCGCGATTTCCTCTACGTTTGTACATCCCGAATTATTGAATACTACATTTCGCGGTTGGTTTTTAATAGCGGAGTGAAAACTGTTGTTGTAAATGTCTACCGCGACGTTAACTTGATCCGAGATTGGTAAATCATTAAATTTTGCATTATTTGTCCGAAAAATTTCGATAAGTGTGGAATGGAATCGTTCCACGATACCGTTTGAATTTGAACTACTCGCGAAATGTATTTCGATTCCTAAGTCGTTGAGAAAACCGATGAAGTCTATCGATCTGAAAGCAGGTTCTTGGTCACTCACAATAGTTTGCGGTCTTCCGAATTGTCTAATGTGTTCGGTTATCGCTTTTTTGATGTCGACTATCGTTCTACTTTCCAAAAAGATTGCGTTTGCAAACTTCGAGAACGAGTCAACTATGGTAAGCCACTTTGAACCTTTTAAGAAGAAAATATCAATATGAACTCGATCGAACGGTTTGTTTCCAAAAGTGCTTTTTCTTATCAAATTTGGTGGCTTCCTGTTATATTTGGCTTTTTTGCAAATATCGCAGGAGTCAATGAAAATTTTGATTTTTCGTTCGAGTTGGGGAAAATAATGTTTTTGTATTATTTGATTTTTGTTTTCTTTGATCCCTCTGTGTCCGTAGTTATGCGTGTTTCTAACAATTTCGTCCTGTTCCTCGTCTACGCGTACATCATCTAGAAGGATTTCTGAAATGAAAACTTTATAGGATCGATTAGAAGAGAAGTGTTTCTTGTATACTTCTTGTACCAGTTGGATAAGCGATATGGGGACTCTAAGGCAATTTACGCCTCTTGGGTTTAGAGTACGTTTGAGATATTCGACGATTTCTTCCTCGGTGTAAAGATTTTTAGTTATTGTATGCCGGTGATATTTTGGAAATATTTGTTCGTATGCTGTTAGATCAATGTTCCCGATCTTGAAAATAATCTGAGTTCTAAAAGTATTTATCGGCTTTTCGGTACAAGGGATAAAATAGTCGTCGCTTGTATCTGCTGAGTGTACTGTCATACCATCGCTTTCGTCGTCTGATGCATCATCTTCATGTTCGGAGGGTTCAACGTCAAGTGATGATTGAGAATTTGCGTTAGCATCTAGTTCTCTTACTCGAGATAAAGCGTCGGCAACTACGTTTTGCTTTCCGGGTTTATAAATTAATTCGTAATCAAATTCTTCAAGTTTCAGTTTACCCCTGATGATACGGTGATTAGCGTTGGTAAAGGAAAAAGTCAATGGTTGATGATCTGTAAACATCTTGAATTTTCTTCCGTAGAGGTACGGTCTGAAATGATTCACCGCCCAAACAATCGCAAGAAATTCTTTCTCTGTCGCTGAGTACCTTTCCTCTGTTTTACTCAATGTCCGCGAAGCGTAAGCAATTGGCCTATCTTTGCCTACAGGGCCTTGGGATAATACTGCGCCGATAGCAAAATCGCTTGCGTCGGTTGTCAAGATGAACTCTTTGGTGAAATCAGGGTATATCAACACTGGATCGAGAGTCAAAAGTTGCTTGCATTTTTGAAAGCATGCTTCGGTTTCAGGTGTAATTTCGAAATCACAATCTTGTCTTAAAAGTTTTGTCAATGGTTTCACTATTTTGGCGAAATCTTTTATAAAGCGCCTATAGTAACCCAAAAGTCCTAAAAATTGACGAATTTCTTTTTCCGAACGAGGTGTTGGCCATTGTTGAATGATTTTAATTTTGTCATTGTTTGGTCGAACCCCTTCTTCCGAAACCGTATGTCCTAAGAACTGAGTTTCCTTTCTAAAAAACTCACATTTGTCAAGTTGTATTTTCAACCTAGCATCTCGAAGTCTTTTGAGAACCTGAGCTAAGTTGTACGCGTGTTCCTGAAGTGAGCTGGAATAAATTATAATATCGTCCATGTAGACGAAGCAACACACCCCAATCAAATCTCTTAGAATGCAATCCATGACTCTTTGAAAAGTAGCCGGTGCATTTTTTAAACCGAATGGCATACGCGTGAATTCATATTTGCCACCGTTTACTGAAAACGCCGTTTTTTCCATATCGTTTTCCTCCAATTGAATCTGGTGGAACCCAGAGACTAAATCAATGGTTGAAAAATATTTGGCTTTTCCCAATTTGTCTAAAATATCCGTGATTTCCGGGATAGGATATTTGTCGTTAATTGTTTTCTCATTTAGCTTTCGGTAATCGATAACTAAACGAAATTTTTTCTTTCCTGATGCGTCCGATTTCTTCGGAACTACCCACACAGGTGAAGTGTAGGGCGAAATCGACTCCTTTACAATTCCATCTGCTAGCATTTTCCGAATTTGTTCTTGTACTTCTCTTTCATACACATAAGGGTATTTGTATGACTTGCAATGAATCGGAATGTTGTCAACAGTTCGAATGTTATGTTTGATTTTATGTGTGAACGTAAGTTTGTCCGTTTCCACATATAAAACTTCCTTGTGTTCTTTGATCACTTTCTTGAGGGCACTTTTTTCTTCCTCGTTCATGTGTTCATCTCGAAATGCATAATTTGTGAGGTCGACGTGGTTCGGTAATTCGGCCAAGTCGAACGGGTCATCTTCCATATTTTGTTTTCGCTGACTAAGCGCATCAACTCTGTTGTATGAATCGTTTCCAATTTCAATCTCGTTGGAATTAATTTCTATCGGTGCATTCGCGTGGTTATGCACTGCTATGAAAGCTGTGTTGTTTGAACTTCTATATAGGCCTGGTAACATTGTAAAACGATCATATGGTTTTTCTTCACTTATGCAAAAATCGCCGTTTAGCTGTGTTCTGATTTTCACCATTTGAAATCCTTGCTCTGTTAGATTGATTTTATGGTTCTCCGGAAATTTTTTTAGCATATGAAATGTTTTCTTGCCAATTTTCAATGAATTTTTGCTGATATCAATTTTGGCGTTCAAGTCTCTTAGGGACTCGTAACCAATTAGCCCATCAAAAAACTTGTGGAATTTGAAAATGTAGAACTTTAACTTTTTATTGATTTGGAATGGGTCGAAAGAAGCTGATTTAGATATTGTATGGGTGCCACTGATGTTTGTAACCTTAATCCCTGTTTCCGTTTTGCAATTTTGGATATTAACATGTTCCGGAGAGATATAGTTTTTATTCGCTCCAGTGTCGATTAAAAACTTCATTTCCCCTTTCGTTGTATTTATCGAAACGTACGGAATAAAATTATTATCTTTTACCTTTTTATTGCCTCTGCCGCGCCCACCAGAAAATTTAGTTCATCATCGACGAGAACGTCGTCGTCGTCCGAATCTAGTATTGCATCATTCAGCTGCCCGCGGGTGTCATGTTCCCGTTCGTTCGCCTTAGTGCAACGGCATTCTGTTTCAGGGTCGTCGTTGTGGTTATTTACCTCCGTTCTAGACTTAGCGGTACGCATTGAGACGTCGTCGTCCGCGTTTGGTTTTGAATTTCTGAATTTGCCTGAGCCGCTAGGTTTGTTGGTATATGGAGGATTGAACTTGGTTTTCTCCATCTGGTTGTTTTTAATTTCTGGATATTTGCCAGCTGAAGGGCCTTTATCCATTCTTTGCCTAAAAGCGGCGTTGGAATGCTGTATTGAAATGTCTTGCGCTTCTTCTAGTGTTTTAGGCCTGTAACTTCTCACGTACATGGAGAGTTGTTCCCCGTTCAAGCCGTCTATATAACGCGTTAAAGTCATGAGACTGATCAATTTGTTAACAGCCTCAATGGATGATTTGTAATCCGTCATCTGAGCGGCGGATGTTTTAATCGCGGTATCGATTGATTTTAGTTTATGATAATATTCGTGTAGTGTTAATTTGCCTTGGCGGATGTAAAATAGACTTTGTATGTGTGAAGTTATATCTCTTTTGTCGCCAAATGAGTTCAGTAATATTTCTTTAATGTCCTCCCACTCTTTTGGGTTGCCGGAAGCTATCAAAACTTCTCTGGCATCCCCGGTTATTTTTGATTTTATGACGCGGATGATTTGTTTCCATTTAGGGAAATCATCCTCGTATTCTAATAGGTCTTCCAAGGTTTGGTCGACATCCTCAACCCATGCGAGGGTTTCTTTCCTGTTTCCAGAAAAGGTCGGAATAATTTTGATTTGGTCAGGAATGCTGAAAGTTTCCGACCGTCTACTATTTAGAGAATTGATCGTGTCGATCAATGAATTTTGATTTTCGGTTAATTTCTTAACCTGGTATATTAGTTGCTCCTTGGTGATTTCACCTGAGACTTCACCGCTTGACTTGACGTCCGGGTTCATTTTTTAATTTAACTTTTTTTGTAATTAATTTCAGACGTTAAAATATTGCTTTTCCTAAGAGGTTTTAAAAGATATCCTCTCTTTTTAAAACTTTAGGTGTGGCGAATATTGACGACTTTAGTATTTAGACAAATGTAAAAACTTTGTCTGTTTGTGTGTGTGTGTGTTTTTTTTTTATTATTTTACCCTATTCCGAGGGTCACTTTTGTTCACTTTTTGTTCACTTTTATTCACTTGAGTGGAGAAAAAAGTTTTCTACTTACAGTAGGATATTCTGCATCCTCCTGGAGTTTAAGGTATCCTGTAGAATCCTGGGGGTTGGTTCGTCAAGTGGGTCCTTCTTCGTTCCTGATGCTCGCAACTCGGTGGTTTTCTTTCTCCGATGGTTTCCCGGGGCACCAGCTGTTCACTATGAACTTAACTCGGTTGGGTTTGATGCACTACGAATCACTTTTCGCGACACTACTTCCACTTTTTTTCCAGACTGCGCCAGCTTTGCGAGACTTCGCCGAGACTTATAAAAAAAACATTTATTCAAAAACACTAAACCTAGATTCTACAATTCACACTTAAAACTAAAGTCATTTCACTGTGCCCTAGCCTTTTTATCACTTCGTATACCTAGCGTCAGCGTTTGCCATCCGGTCCGTTGGTGCGTCGTCGGTCACGTTGTCTCCGTTTCGATTCTGCTGCGTTGACGATTGCGTATCGATCGGTGTCACTGCCGGTCGATCAGCCAAAATCCAACCTGTTGGTTGTTGCTAAGCGGTGCATGCCTATGATGATGAATGTGTGGCACCGCCTGGGTTGTACGATCGGTGCGGGTTGTTTATGTTGATGGACGAGGAGCGCCGCCTGGGTGTAAGGGGCGGTGCGGTAGCCTATGTTGGTGGAAGTGGGCGCCGTCCGGGTGTAACGTACATATGCATAAAAGTGAGCTGCTGCTGCTGTTGCTGCTGCAGCATCCATGGAGAACGACCTGGCAAAAGAACCATCCTCTGATTCTTGAACAGTTTCCAGTCTTCTGGCCCAAGCACAAGCCCGATGACGACGCCAGCAACCAACCACACGCCATGAACTATAAAGCACACGGTCTAGTGATGGTGCGATGATGCTTGATGTGATGTGCTCTCGGATGGGCATTCAACCGGTTGCTATAGTTATTGCAAGCCAGCTTCGTAGAAGAATTCTACTAGAGCCAGTCAGCCAGCCAGCCAGCCAGGTGAAGCACCGGTCTACACATACCACCACAGGAGAGGGCACTGACTGGAGGACGTCGGTAGAAGCGAATGGACTGAGTTTCGTTCGTTTATGCAAAATTTCGAAGAATATTTCAACTATTTGGATACTCTAAATTTGATTCACCGAGGCATGCTGTGGCATGGAAGCATTAAAGAGCAGCACCACACATGATGGTGTCTGGCAGTTAAAGTAAGAATGGAATGAACTCTGGCAGAATTTGAATTCGATTAAGGTGAAAATGGTAATAACTTTAATAGAGTTTATGAATACCACTTTTGGGAAACATGCAGTGACGGTAATTAGTTCCCAGTTGTTTTTGAGTACGACTTCATGGTATAGCAGTGATTGTAAGAACGAATTGCAAAAAAAATGCAGTAAGAATAGACAAGACATAGAGTACCTTTCATATGTGATTACAAGTCTCGTTGTTTTCATTTTTGGTTTGCTCCAAGTGATCTTACATTTGCTTGTAATTTTCCATATAGGACATTCTTCAGGAAACTTCCTTCCCGGGAAGAATGGACATCTGGTTATCTGGAGAGAAGTATTTCAGACGGCATCGTATGTTACACTGATGGTTCTCGAAAGTCGAGCAGGTGCTGGCGTCTACTCTCGTGAGTTAAGGCTATATCAGCCTAACTCACTTGGTAGACACTGCACCGTTTTTTTCAAAATAGAACCCCTGCCGAGATGGTTCCACTTCCCTACTCATGATGTTTCCGTTGACGTCAGCCGATGTATTCCTGATTCCTGAGAATAGGTTATTCAGAAAAACTAGAATATTTTCGAAGTCACCACTGCATTGACTGAAAATTTATTGATGGCACTTCTTCCGAAGTTAGTTTGACGTATAGACAGACCTGAGAAATATTAGACCTTTCAGTTTACTGCTAGAATACCTGCACTATCACTAGAGGCTGATCAATATCAAGACGATAATAACAAGCTGGGATATAACTTTCAGAATCGAGAACTCTTTGCGGACATCGACAAAATATTTTCTGCACACTGACTATATTGTATTATCATTGGTTGCAAGATTCGGGACACTACCGGTATAATCTGAGACTATTATTCTTACCAACCGTTCATAAGGTTATCTAAAAAAACTCTTATCTGATGTGCCGCATGCACGGTGTGTCTGGTAGAACAAAATTAATTTAAAAAAATCGGTATCGCTAAAACACCCACCAAACGAAAGCTGAAGGTCCCCTCTTTCATTTGAGACTAAAAGGAGAAAGTTCTATCGGCGGGTCTAGAACATTTTTTTTTTTTAAATATTTCTATCTTTGAGGCTTGTGTTTTTTTCTCAACCTTGATTGTAGCCAAATGGGCTTGTATGAGGTCGCCCATTAGTAACGTGTGTAGTAAAAGAGTAAACGGGTCAAATCAAAAATCAAAAATTTTCCTTACAAAATATTGCTTAGACATAAAGTGCAAAAAAAAAAAAAATTAAGGCAGTTGAATAGAATTTCAGCAGAATCTGGGCATATATACAAATAAACTTCGCCTTTTATGTGGAAGTAGTTATTGCGGCTGCAATTTTCTTATTTTTTATTGACAGTGTCCTATGATTTAACAGTTTTACGATCAAAGTAGGCCGAGTAATGTCAACAAAAATAGAACATACATCAAAGTAGCTCGGATAACGGGGCACAACATTTGGAAGGTAATCCATTTTGGAAAACTGAAAGTTTTTTGATGATGCAATTTAAATCGTTCAAATGAATAAAACGATCTAGAACTCCACACCAATTTTATCAATGTGATGGTCTGTCTTATATCCTTGTATGCCGTGGCTCGGATACAATTATCACATGCCGGTATTTGTTCAATTTGTGCACCTTTATGGTATCTAAGACTTAAACATTTTTAGTTAATTTAGACTATTGCAGTTAGGTATAGCTCCTTACTTTTAAAGAAACAACTACGACAAGAACCCCCTAAGTGACGAGGAAAAGTAAACCAAAGAGTACGTTTTGTGTTTGAAGAAGTGTTTTTCCGCCACAATAATCATCGAAAGCAGTTAATATTCACTGTTTTAGATTTGTTTAGTAAAATTGTCTAATAACGGGTAATTAGACATAAAAAATATTGGTAACAGTATATCTTTGTGAACAGGTAGCCTTACTCAGCTGACAAAAACAGAATAATTAATGCTACATGTCTAACGGTATATGTAGTAAGAACAATGTGCTAATCTGTCGGTGGTTATCAATAGTTTGATCTTTTGCTATTTTTTTTTAATCTGTATTAACGAGATTTTTAGCCCTTGGCTAGTTCATCTCGGGACCCACGCTTCACTTCCCCATCGAAGGAAGAACTCACATTTTGCGAGTTTGTCGGGAGTGGGACTCGATCCCAGGTCCTCGGCGTGATAGTCAAGTGTTCTAACCATCACACCAGGTCCGCTCCACATCTTATGCTAGCATCATGGCATTATAGATGAGTTAACAACTGTTCATTCAATTCTACAGCTTTATTGACATATACACATGTTTTACATTAAAGTACATATGTCTGAGCACATACATATTAATCAGAACAGATTGAAAATGTCTTAACTTGTTCTTGTTTCTACTTGCAGGTTGTTGATATTATGAAAACTTTTTTCTGAAAGATATCAGAGATAGTAGTTAGTACTACCCCACAAAAAAGTTCGGACTTGCTCATTTAAATTTATCTCATTCAATGATGGCGAATATACCCATTAGATTTACTCTCTATGAGCTTACATATTATTTGAAACCTTCTACATGGAATTGCGGCCCTTGTTTGTGAAATATGTAGTTCTGCAAGAACTACAACTTCTCATAAAGGGCAAACGTGGCTGATCTAGGGCTACTACCGATGACGCAGAAAGAAATTGCTCGTTGCAGTTGTGTTCTAGATGCTACAGGAAGATGATCAAAGGCAAGCAGCATGTTTGCACTAAAGCTGAAGTACATTGAAACTTGTTGAACATCATTCAGACTTCTCATAAAGTTGCTGAGGTTGCTGAATATTTGCGGGCAAAACCCAGAGATCAGGCTGATCAGATGAAGCTCTCAAATATTGATGAACTACCATCCAGATGGAAACCGGCGTCAACGAGTGACCAGAACAGTAAACCGATTTTGTTCACCGACGATTTGTTTTTGATAACGAAAAGTGCCCATAAAGCCACAGCTGCAAAGGCGTGAGTACCCAGCACAACCATGCTGAGGATGACGGGTTCGATTCCCGGTCAATCCAGGACCTTTTCGTGAAGGAAATTTCCTCGACTTAAATGAGCATGCAGTATTTTCGTGCAAGTCACACGCTATACACATGCAAAATAGTAATTGGCAAAAGAAGTTTCTAGTTAAAAACTGTGAAAGTGCTTGTAGGAGATAAAATAAGAAAATTTCAAACAAATCAAATAATTTCATTTATTCTTATAACATCTCCTACAGTGCTCATAGAACAAGCTAAGAAGCATGCTTTGTCCCTGTAGGGACGTTTCGCCAAGAAGAAGAAGAATACGGATGAAAACATGTGTCTTAAGTACCAGACGCGCATTAAAGTTGAGAAGCTGTTTGAGAAGAATATATGACGAAGTCACACCCCGAAATTTCAAGAGCACAAATCTGAAGAACCAAATGACGGTATATGCTGTAAAGGTGGTCGATTGGTGACCTGCTGGTGCCAGTCAAATACGAGACCCTAAAGACGTATACGCATATGTCATAGGATGCAAACACATTATTGGAATCTAGATTGGATTTCAAAGGAACAGCATATAACTCGATTTTATACTCACTGTACTTTCATCACACTGTCCATAAACACAAAACTGTCATCTGCTGGATTTCCCATTCACATGGGACTATTGTGCTTTTATGTCAAGAATAATAAACATAATATACAAAATATATCGTCGGAAAATCATGCTTGCAATGGAAAAACAGTGTTTTGTCATAAATGTGTTCTTCGAAAAAAATGAAAAAATATCATATTTTTTCAAAAAAAAAAAAAAATGTTCTAGACCCGCCGATAGAACTTTCTCCTTTAAGTCTCAAATGAAAGGGGGGACCCTTAGCTTTCGCTTGGTGGGTGTCTTAGCGATACCGATTTTTTTAAATTAATGTTCTCCACCAGACACACCGTGCATGTATGAGTTTTGCTCACTTTCATATGGGTTTGGTTCTCATTCATGTATGGCCAATTCTGGCGGGACACCTGGAACTGGTACCGGACCACTACCAGTTGCCTCATGTATGGTATGAAACATTTCTCTTCATAACCCTTCATTAGGTCACCTAAAGAGCTGTGATTTGATGAGTCGCATGCATGGTTCACTTTAATATTTGACCACTTGCGGTGGGACACCCGGAGCCGGTTTCGGAGCACTACAGGTACAGATATAGTCTGAGACTATTTTCCTGCTTACCGTTCAACAGGTTTTAAAAAATGCCACAGTTTGATGTGCCGCATGCATGAGTTTTGTTCAGTTTGCACCTTCCTGGGGTACCGGTCCGGAATGCCTAAATGGCCATAACTCTGGAACGACTGGACCGGTCCGATCCATTTTCAATAGGAAACAATGGGACCAGATTCTGTGTTGAATGAACCGTTGGTCATTGAAATTGGGGTTTACTGCTAAAAAGCTACGTGAGTTTATTTTTGTACACACACACACACACAGAGATATCACCTCAATTTATCGAGCTGAGTTCACACTCAGTTGAGCTTGGCTAATTTTCATTCTTTCGGATCTCGGCAGCACAGCCGAGCGCTCGGCAATCGCAATTTAACTGAGATATCAGCAAAAACTCAAGTTTATTCATAGCAGCACCCGTCGGTGCCGCTATCATCAAACATCAAACGTCGAGCGTTTAGCCAATATTTCAGCCAATGAACTTTAACCGAGATTCGCACAACCAATCTCGGCATTCTGTTTTAAGTGTGTTGATTGGTATATGTGACTTAACCCTCTGGGCCTTCCATGAAAAAGTCATTTTTGGAGTGAACATATAGCATTTCCAGTACATTTGGTGTACGAGAAAGGAAAAAAAATGTTGAAAATTTTAGAAGAGTTTCTAAAGGTATCTTAAAGTACCTGTAGAATTGAAAAAATCCTAGGGAAATTAGTAAAATTATGAGAAGTTTCCAATGGAACTGCGGTTGAAATTCCTCGGAAGCACTTCTGTGGATTTTTTTAAACCATGGAAAAATCGTTGCGGTCCTTGAAGGAAATGCTAGCGGAATTTCTGGGAAAATATAAGGATGAACACTACAAATACAAATTTCTGCAGGAATCTGTGGAGAAATTACTGTTAGAATCACTGAAAGTAATAATGCAAGAATCTATGGAGTAATTCTCGCTGGATTCTCTGGATGATTCCCTGGAGTAATAAAAAAAACTGAAAACATTCCTGCGAATATTTTGAATGAAATCCTTGAAGACACTTCCGAGGTAATATGTGGAGGACTTTGTGAAAGCTGTATGAATTTCTGAAGAAATATTTTCTGAAAAAAAAACGCTGCTGGGAGAATTTCTGAAACGATCTTTAAAAGAATGAAGAATGCAGAGATGAAATAGACTAGAGCCTAGAAAATCTCAACAATGAAGAAAAATGCATCTTCCAAAAAAAAATTTGATTTCTTCAAAAGGATTTTAGAAGAATTTCTTAAGTAACCCCAGACAAAGTTCCAGTAGAAATCATTGAAAAACTTCCAAAATGAGTTCTTGGAGAAACTTCTAAAGAAATTCTTAGTGGAATATCCGAAGGAATTCCCGAAGAAATGTTTTAAATATTCTCTGGAAGAGTTTTTGAATTCTTGGAAGATTTTATGAATGGATTCTTAGAGTAATATTTGAAGACATCCGCAGTGTTATTTCGGAAGTAATCAATAGAAGATTTTCAAAAAGAGAATTTTTTGAAGAAATCTCTGGAAGAATTTCCAAAATAATTTCTACATTTCTTGGTGAATCATGAAATAAGGGATTATCTTAGAAGTATTTCTGATATTATTTTAAAAAGAAGCTTTAAAGGATGTGCTAAAAAAATCCTTAGCGACATTTCTGACGGAATATCGAACTTTTTCTTTTCTACATAAAAGAAATTGCTGGATATTTTTTTTTTCAAAGAATCCGTGGATGTTTTTTCAAAAGAAACTCAGGATAATTTTCTAAGGAAACTCTTGGAACGCTGGAGGAATTTCTGTGGCAAACTATGGATGATTTACAAAAACCATGGAAAACTTGCTGGGTGAATCCGTGCAAGATTTTTGAAGCAAATTCCTAAATAGTTTCTAAAGAATTTCATGTAAGGATTAATCAAAGACTTCAGAGAAATTTATCAATTAATCTATGAATTTTCTCAGGAGTTCTGTAAAAATTTATTGAGGAATTTCTGAAGCAATCCTGCAATATTTTCCAAAATACACCTTTGAGATTTTTTCCAGAGGTATTTTTGGAGAAAATTTTTGGGTTTCCTGAAGGAATTCCTGGGGGAATGACTCCTCCAAGAATTCCTGGAAGAGTTCCGTGATAAATTGCTATCTGGAGGAATCCGCCCAAGTAACCAAAAGTTCCGCTTCCCATGACAAAATGCACTTTCAAGTTCCGTGAAGTACAGATAAAGTTCCAAACGGAACTTTCTGGCTGCTTAAGAGGCTAACGATGAGCCTTGCTGGAACTTCGGTCACAAGTTTCGGCAAGGCTAATTGTTAGCCTCTTAAGCAGCCAGAAAGTTCCGTTTGGAACTTTATCTGAACTTCGGAACTTTATCTGAACTTCGCGGAACTTTAAAGCTGATTAAGATGCTATGTCGGAACTTTGTCGGAACTTTCAAGTTCATAGAAGTTCAGTTCAGTAGCATTGTGTTTCAATGAAGAATAAATTTATTTCTTTTACAGAAAACAACTGTTTAAGCGTACACGAATAAAAGACAAATATGAATTTATCAAATCAATGAATACTAGGCTTGAGCAAAAAAAAAATTGCCGCCCATCGGATTCGAACCGACAGCCGCTGCGTGAGAGCCCTACGCTCTACCACAGTACTACAGCTGCGAATAAGTGGACCACAGGTAAAGTCTGACTTGAATCGATTTTCTGTCGGCAGCTAGTTTTGCACATTTGTACAGTACTTAGTGAAGTTAGCTTGACTTTGTCAAGTGTATTCAGCAGCGCAGCGGTAAGTCGGCAGACTAACACGCAGGAGGATCCAGTTCAAATCTACATAGCAGCGACATATGTGAAAATATAATCATCAGTAGCAATTTCCAGACGTGAATCACAAACCCCCACCAACAGGGTGTGATTCTGAAAAACACATTTTTGTTTCTGCATGAATTTTGACAAAGTTCTGTCAGAAGCTGCTTAGAAGGCTATTCAGCGTGCTTATGTGAACTTTCAAGTTCCAAAATTACTTAAAAATGAAGCTGCTTAGAAGGCTAATGAGCGACCTCGAACAAGCTGCTTAGCTTATAAAGTACCCTTTTGTCTGAACTTTTGGTTACTTGGGCGTGGACTATTTTTTTGAGAAATTCCTGGAAAAATTCTTTCTTAAGAAAATCCTGCAGGAATCCATGGAGGTATTCCATGGAGGAATTCTTGGAAGAGTTCCGGGAGACATTCCTTTAGAATTCTGTGGAGGAATCCTGGTGGACATTCCTAGAGGAATTCCTGGAGGTATTTCTGGGAAAATTCCTGAAGGAATTTATCGAGGAATTTATGGAGGAATTCCTGCAGGAAATAATGCAGAAATTCCTGGTGGAATTTCTGGAGGAATCCCTGGATAAATTCTTGGAGGATTTTTTGGAGAATTTCCAGCAGAAGTTTCTTTAGAAATGTTTTTAGGTTTCCCGGATGAAGAATCCTGGAGGAATTTTTGGATGATTTTTTGAGAATTTTCTGAAGAAATTCATGGATGAAAAATTCCTTGAGAATACTCTCGAGGAATCCATCGGGGAATTTCGGGGAATTCCAGGAGGATTTTCTGGAAGAATTCCGTGAGGAAATTCTTTAAAATGTTCTGGAGGATTCCTTGGAACAATTCCTGGAGGAATCCCTGGAGCAAATTATTCTGGCAGACATTCCTAGCACGCTATGTCTGAAGCAGCAGATTATAAAAAAAGTAATGTACATCGGGTTTCCTTCCACCCAACATCAGTATTCAAGCTATATTTTCATTTGCAGAAGGTTTCAAAATATTCTATCGGTGAAAATTTTTCCATACATTTAGTATGGGAGAGAATTTGCTCGAAAATAAGCATTTCATGTAAATTTGTATGGAAATCAGCTAAAAAGACAAAAAAACAAAATTTCCCCGATGAATTATTTTAAAAGTTTCTGCATCTGATAATATAGAATGAATTCTGATATTCTTTTGAAAGAAACCCGTTATACATTCAATTTTCATAATCTGCTAGTTAACACATAGAGTGTAGAGGATTTTTCTTAGAAGAAATTTCAGGAGGATTCTCTTGAAGAATTTCTGGAGGAATTTCTTGGGAAATTTCTGGAGTTTTTATTGGAGGATTTCCTGGAGGAATTATTTGGAAATTCCTGGAGAAATACTCGAGACTTTCTGGAGAAATTTCTGGAGGAATGTCTGAAACTCTTTTCTGAAGGAATTCCTAAAGCAGTTTCTGGAGGAATTTTCTGAGGAATTCTTGAAGAAATTTATTACCCAAGCAACGCACATGCTATATAAGAGTTACGGCAGCGCAAGTTTTGGTTGTTTAAAACCTGCGCTGCCGCAACTCTTATATGACATGTGTGTTGCTTGGGTAATGAAACCCTGCAGGAATTCCTGAAGAAATTCCTGGAAAAATCCTGGAGAAATCCCTGGAGGAATCCGTGGAGGATTCCCTGGAGGAATTCCAGGAAGAGTTCTGAGAGAAATTCTTATAGGATTTTCTGAAGGAATCCCTGGAGGAATTCCTGGAAGAAATTCCTGGATGCATCTTGGAGGAATTTCTGGAGGAATTCCTGAAAGAATTTCTGGGGGAATTCCTGCAGGAATTCATTCACGAATCCTTGGAGGAATCTTGGAGAACCTCTGTAGATTACAACAAAGATTTCGATCAAAATTGTATATCTAGGAATTCTGACTCAATGTATGGAGTCTCCTCTAACGCTAGCATCACTAATTGTCCAAGATTGAAATTCTATCACGACATTTTTTTTTTGAATAATTGGTAATTTTATCGATTTTTCCATTATAGGTATATGATACATTTCTTAAATTATATAAGAGTCGAGATAATGACTTTATATTGATGTTTTTCTTTGCCTTGAAATCATCACCATTCGAAGCCTTCTACAGAATCCCAATATGAAGTACTTGGCGATTCTAGCACCACAACATGTTGAAACCCCTTCTTGGGAATTCATATTGCGTGTAACTCCAGGATTCTATTTTGCACCATGATCATATGTTGTACCATCATTGTAGTGCCCCCGTAAGCAAGAACCCTGTGCACGCTAGTGCCCTCAATATCAGGATCCCGGCTCCGCTAGTGATCAAGTTCAAGAAGAAGCGAATATTGAGAAACGTATAAAATACAAAAGACTTCATTGATCATCTAATAAAAACGTCAGAAGAGGTCAGCGAGCTCTTAGGCGGTCGCAAGCACACTCGCTGCAAGCGATTGAACAAGGCCTGAGAAGCTAAAAGAACATCACCCATGACCGACGTAGAAAGAACTCTACTGTATATTCGGCACTAGAGTAAAAGTAAGCTGTAGCCATCAAGGTTTTTTATCTTTTAACAATCAATCGCGGAATCACCGAGTCGAAAACTTGAAGTACATTGACTTAGATTCTAATTTAAATAATAAAGCGATGATTTTGTTACATTATTCAAAATACATGTGATGAGCTTTAAAGTATAGGTGTAAGCGAGGCTGTTTTTAGTATCGGCAATGCAATCTTGTCAGTCACAAAATAATTTTTATTATTCAACCCGGCGTTTCGGCGCAGGTATAGCGTCTTCTTCAGGGGAAACTAAATTTATAATTATTTTCATTACAACATTTTAAGTATACCTACATACTAAACATTCTTTGCCTAAATAAAGTATTCGTTATTGGCTTGTTTTTATGGCGAACTGTAACTGTCGGGGTTTTAGAATTTTGATACATGATATTTAGTAAAAATAAATAAACAAGATAAACCGTACACCAGACTCAGAGCATCCATAGATAACTAGTTAACCTCCTGCATTTCTCCACTCCGAAATTACCTATGTGCCGCCAAGCAACAAACGAGTTCGAATTTATGGTTCCAATGTGTTGTTGAAGATGAAGCCATAACTCTCTGTTTCAATAAAGCTCACTCACAGTATCATTAAACCTTCAAGACCATCGTTACCAGTACAGTGAATAGTTGTAAACCGTGTGCTTTACGACAATTCAGCCCGAATAAATCAGCCAGCTTCATTCATTCATGGGCGAATCCGCGCATCGCTGCTGTCCAGAGCACATTTCCTATCGATAGGAGGAACCTTTGTATATGTAGGTAGGTACGTTCGTTTTGGGCAGGAAGTCGATTCCAAACCAAGCATACACAACATCCGCTCAAACAGCCAGTCAATTTTGTGCACTTCCAATGTTCTCCTCCGCAGCCGGAGGCGGGAACAAATCCAATGTGATTTGCAATTTATGAGCACCGCTGTTGCCCTCCTCTCGCGTACACAAACGCTTCTGTCTGAGTGCAAGTTCAGACCGATCGATTGATCACCGATATCGCACATCAAACTGTAATGACGACGACGACGGTGGCGGTGGTGCGATAATGCCAAACAGTAAAACGTTAATGCATAAATTAGCATAATGTCCCCCGGAGGGATTGGGGCGGAAAGCTTTGTGTTTCGACAGCTGCACTGCGTGCACTCTCTTTTTTTTTTTATCTAGTTCATTTATTTGAGGCTCAATCGCGTATAACGCTTTACGGAGCCGAAGATCTCTTTTTGCACTTAATAATATACTATGTACAAGATAATAACTTTTCAATCATGTTTGTTAGTGATGGGTGGAGGCCAGGGTACTCGTGGCAGCTCGAGGTTAGAAGGTCACATTTTGAAGGATGGACAGGGTGAGGACTGGACCAAAGGTTTCACTGCAGCTCATCCGGGTGCTAATCGCATTGTTCTAACGTGTTCGGTGTCTTGTGGTGATGGTACCAGCTTGTTGAAGGGCTTGGTCTTCCGGATGGCCAGGAGCAGCTCGGTAACACGAGGAGGACAAAACAGAGAAAAAAACTGGAGAAGAAAACACAAGCGAATTAAACTTTTATATCAGATGAGCGGAGGACAACACGAGGAGGACAAAACAGAGAAAAAAAATGGAGAAGCAAACACAAGCGAATTAAAGCGCGTGCACTCTCCTCATACAGTGTAACTGACAAGCTCTCGAAGCTCCATTATTTACTTACATACCCACCCACGCGTGATGCAGGCAGGAGGAGCAAAACGGGCGGTCGCTGTTTCGGAAGTGTTTCTACAGGAAATTTTGACACCGAGTTGTTTGTGGGCGGAGATCGAGTTGCAGTTAACTGGTGGTGGACTTTATGATTCAAGACGTTTTGAGAGGATCCAAGTTTAATAGTTTTGGTTTGCTTTGGTGTCGATGAAGCGACTTAAGTTTCATTCTTGTGTTGGAACAAGAGTAATTTCCGGGGAAATTGTGTCACCATTACACCTACTTGCCAACATTCTCTTATTTTGAGCTTTAAAACACTTCTGAAGAATAGGGTTACCATATCATTACATGTCATGACCAGAAGGAATATAGTTTTACTGAATCGTGTAAATTTCTGCGATATATCGCAGGTAGAGTTTTCAAGGGCCCGTGGCGCAGTAGTCATACGTTCGCTTTAGATGCGGATGGTCATGGTTTCGATTATCAGCCGCGGCGCTTGTAATTTACACTGCTAGACAAAATTTCACAAAATTTGGTGTTATGGGATAAGAAAAAAAAAATAACAGGGGTTTGGGACCCCAGAAGTGCCATAGTGAAAGAATTTTTGAAAAATATTGGACCGATCCTTCACAGTTCAAGACCGAAGTTTGTATGGAGAACTTGGGGTGTTCAATTGATACGCGCGTAAGAAACTATGGTGCATATATTCAGGCGTTTTCGGTATTCAGGTTTGTTTCGTTATTGTCTAACACCTAAACATATGCACAGCCCGTTCTAACGCGCATATCAATTGAACACCCCAAGTTCTCCATACAAACTTCGGTCTTAAACTGTGAAGGCCCGGTCGCAGCTTATGTCAGAGTGACTGAAAATGATTCTCTTCTAAGCCCACAGTTCTATCCAGAAAAACAAGAAAATACAGCATGGGCGAGAATGCAAAGGCTTATGAAACAAGCCGGTTTGTGCTGAGACAATCACGTGAATCTTCTCACGAACGAGCGTGAGGTGGTCTAG
The DNA here is from genome assembly GCF_035046485.1 of Aedes albopictus. Lineage (NCBI taxonomy): Eukaryota > Metazoa > Arthropoda > Insecta > Diptera > Culicidae > Aedes > Aedes albopictus. Next base: position 56,825,566 of record NC_085138.1, on the reverse strand, counting down.
AGGTGGTGACAGCACTGTGATGAGCACCTCAATGGCGACGTGACGACGTTGCAAGCACCAAAAGTGACGAGGTATCTGATCTAGGATACGTGCAGAGGATGATATACTTCCGGCCCTGAACTCCAAGAGATTGAGGAGGAGGTTGTCCGGTTGAAACACAACAAAGCAACTGCAGCTGATCAACTACCAAGCGAGCTTCCTAAATACGGTGTAGGGGCACTGGTGAGAGAACTTCACTGGCCTTTACCAAGATTTGGGAGAAATGGATGGAGGGTATCGTGTGTCTCATTTACAAAAAGGATGACAAGCTGGATTGCGGGAGCTACCGTACGATCACACTACTGAGCGTTACCTACAAGGCACTCTGTGTAAGGGCAGTAGAGATTACAGTCTCGGGGCCTGACGAACCCCCAACCCCCGCTTACAAGTCAGCCACATAATCGCCGACTAAGAATAAGACCATTTATTCTTTTATTTAGTATTACATAATAAACCAAGATAAAACTGAACCAACAATATTTCTCCATAATACACGCTCCGTAGCTGCCGCTCTCTTTACTCGGTCACGCCCAATGCTCGCCAAGTCACGCTCCACCTGGTTCGCTCATCGTGCTCTCTGCGCTGCAAGTTATTGTCCGGCATTCTTGCAATATGCCCTGCCCATCGTATCCTTCCGGCTTTCACCACCTTATGGATGCTGGGTTCGCCGTAAAGTGCAGCGAGCTCGTGGTATTTATAACCTTCTCCACCACACATCGTTCTCCTGCACACCGCCGAAGATCGTCCTTAGCACGCGTCGCTCGGAAACTCCGAGTGCTTGCAGGCCCTCCTCGAGCATGGTCCATGCCTCGTGTCCGTAGAGGACCACCAATATTATTAGCGTTTTGTACATGGTACATTTGGTGCGTGGGTGAATCTTTTTCGACCGCAGTTTCTTCTGGAGGCCCGTAGTAGGCCCGACTTCCGCTGATGATGTGCCCCTGAATTTCACGGCCCACGTTGTTGTCAGCCGTGGAAAGTATCCTCTTCTATCGTTACATTACTACCCAGACGGATCCGGTCGTGTTCGGTTCCGCCTGCCAGCATGTGCTTTGTTTTTGACGCATTCACCAACAGTCCTCCCTACCTTTGCTGCTTCGCATTTCAGGCGGGTGTACACGTACAGTACAGTTCCGCCATCGTTTCAAATGTTCTGTCGATAATGTCCATGTCGTCCGCTTAGCACACAAGTTGTCCAGATTTTGTGGAAATCGAACCCCGGCTGTTGAGCCCGGCTCGTCGCATTACACCTTCCAGAGCGATGGTGAAAATTAGGCATGAGAGTCCGTCATCTTGTATTCGAATGAAGTGGATGGTTTACCTGAAGCCCTTACGCAGTTTTTCACACCGTCCTTCGTTGCTTTAATCAGTCTAATCAGCTTCCTAGGAATGCCGTTTTCGTCTATGATTTTCCATAGCTCTGTGCGGTCGACACTGTCGTATGCTGCTTTAAAGTCGATGAACTGGTGAAGTGTTGGGACCTGGTATTCAAGACATTTCTGGAGGATTTGCCGTTCGGTGAAGATCTGGTCCGTTGTGGACAGGCCGTCAATGTAGCCAGCACATTGTAGGCAGCATCCAAAATAGTGATCGCTCTGAAGTTCTCACATTCAAAATGGTCGCCTTTTTTGTGAATGGGGCAGATTACCCCTTCCTTCCACGCCTACGGTAGGTGTTCGGTATCCCAGATCCGGACAACTAACCGGTACAGACAAGTTGCCAACTTTTCTGGGCACAACTTGATGAGTTCAGCTGCGATACCATCCTTACCAGCTGCTTTGTTGGTCTTGAGCTGGTGGATGGCATCCTTAACTTCCCTCAGCGTGGGAGTAGGCTCATTTCCGTCCTCTGCTGCATTGGCCAAGTCGTTCCCTCCGTTGTCGTGTTCTCCCATGTCTACGTCCTCAACGCCACTCAAGTGCTCGTCAAAGTGCTGCTTCCACCTTACGTACACCTCACATCCGTCCGTCAAGACCCAAGTAACATTTTATAGTCAAAGAGAACTATCATAAAACCAAAATAAAAGGTACTAGGTTTTATTACGGTTGTGAAAACCTCTACAAGACTAATAGGCCATCAAAATGTTACTTAGGGAGGCATCCCTCCTTATACATGCATAGTTCGACTCGCGGAACGAAGCCTTTGCGGGATTCGTTGAGCTTCTTGTGGAATATAAGTGTTTCGTGGGAACGGCTCAGCAGTTCTATTTCATCGCACTACGCTTATTCCAGGTTGCATTTTTTTCCTCCGAAAGAGGCGGGTTTGCTGTTTCCGCTTTTATTTGTAACGTTCCACGTTTTGTCGGGTTAATTGCTGCAGAATTGCCGCCCGTGCTGCGTACTTCTCCTCTAAAATCGCTCTGCACTCCTCGTCGAACCATTCGTTTCGGCGACTCCTGTCTACGTACGGGATGGTGCTCTCGGCTGCGATGTTGATGGTTGCTTTTACTGTTCTGCAACAGTCCTCACAAATATAGGAGCAGTCGTCTCAGAACAGGACTAACTTACCTTACCGGTCAGACTGAGGCCTGAACGTCCTCTGTTGTACGTAGGAGTCGTCTCCGTGGAAGAGGAGGCAAGCGAGTGTTCGGCAATCGATAGTTAACTGAGATATCAGCAAAAAGTCAAGTTCAAGCAGAGATGCCAGATACACAGATTTTTCTGTATTATACAGATTTTTGACATTCTATGCAGACAAGATACAGAGTACAGAAGAATACAGATTTTTGAAATGTGATACAGATATCTCCAGAAAGCATAAAGTTTGAAGTAATTTTCAATAAATTCAATGGAAACTTTTTAAATTCTAGACGAACATTTGAAAAGGGCCTATCTGCTTTGCGTAAACAAACATGGTTTTGTCTCTGTGGGGCCCATTTGCATCCACCCACGCACATCAACACCCTTATCAGAAAGAGTGTTCTTCAAGCTATCTGTTAAGGGTGTTGATGTGCGTGGGTGGATGCAGATGGGCCCTACAGAGACAGAAACATGTTTGTTTACAAAAATCAGATAGGCCCTTTTCAAATGTTCATCTAGAATTGTTGCTTAAACTTGGAGTAATTTATGAAAATTTATGCATTCTCACACATGTTTTATAAAATAAATACCATTTAAAATTAAACACCGTCAAAAAGTAGAACATTTTCATTAGTTTCTATTGAAATCTAGTACACTCGGTGTCAGCTATACCCTCAAATAAGGCGATGCAGAAAAATCTGTATTTATACAGATTTTTGATAAAAATAATCTGGCATCTCTGAGTTCAAGTTCATAGCAGCACCCATGGGTGCCGCTGCCATCAAACATTAAACGTCAAACATTTTGCCGAGATTTCAGCAAATGAATTATAACCGAGATTCACATAGCCGATCTCGGAATTCTGTTCCAAGTGTGTGAAGCAATGTAAAACAGCAAGCACGGAAGACCATCACCTTGCCGTAGCCCTCTGCGAGATGCGAAGGAACTCGAGAGTGTCCCTGACACTCGAACTACGCACATCACTCGATCCACCGTCGCCTTGATCAATCGTATCAGTTTATCCGGAAATCCGTTTTCGTGTATAATCTACCATAGCTGATTTCGATCGATTGTATCATACGTCGATTTAAAATCGATGAACAAGTTGTATACGGGCACGTTGTATTCGCGGCATTTCTACAACATCTGGCTGATTGCGAACATCGTATCAGATTTTCACTGTACGGCAAATCCACTTTTTAAACCCTACAATGTCTTCCGTTAGAAAATCTTCCAGGGGTTTGTTTCAGAAAATATTCCACGGATTCCTTCAAAAATTCTCCATGGTTTTTTTTCCAGAAATGTCTCCTGAGATTTTTCAGAAAATTCTTCAAGAGATTTCTTCAATAAAATCAAATAGTTTGGATTCCGTCAAAACTTTCGCAAAGGATTTCTTTCGAACATCTTCCAAAGTTTCCTTTAAAAAATCTTTCAGGGATTTCTTAAGATAATGCTTAAAGAACGCCTTAAGATAATCTTCCAAGGACTCACACAAAAAATCATCAAAGTGTTTTAGTCATTCTTCCAAGGAATTTCTAAAAAAATCGGCAGATATTCTTTTGGAACATCTTCTTTGATATTTTTCCAAAATTGCATTATGGATATGTTCAGAAATTACACCCGGAAAGCATTCATAGCACTTTTTCTTTTGGAAGAATTCTTTCAGGGAATCTTTAACAAATTCCTCAAGATAGGCCCGTGCACAGAAAAAGCGACAAGGGAGGGGTTTTTCCTCTTTAAAAAAGGGTGGAGCCCAAGTAACAATCAGCATGCCTTGAAGGTTTATTCATGTTTTATCCTGGTTTTATACGAGCATGTCAAAAAGCTAGTTGTTCTAAATTAGTTTTATGTGGTAGGTTTTTACTTTGAACCTTTGGCGTTCCATAAAACTATCATATAACTTCTGCTATAAACATCTTCAATTAAAGACTTGCAAGTAGACATGAATTGGTTTTACCACTTATTATATACCATTTCAATAAAACTTGTATTTGCGGTTGTTGTCGGAGAGATTTTTTTGTAAACAAATACACAAAACTGTGAGGCAATGCATAAAACCAACAAAAGATTTCGTGGCCGTAACATAAACCAAAACATGCTGTGATAAAACCGCTAGTTCTATCATGAGCACAGTTATGACTACCTCAGGAGGGTTAGCCCTATTGGAGGAATCATCACGAACACAGAGTTTTATCAGAAAAATATGTCGCCTAGCCGGGATAATTCATGTAAATACAGAAAAATTATTACTCAATTTTATGATTTCACGTACAGCTTAAGATCAAATTAAACCATACTACTCGTTTCCGTCATTTTATTTTGTCAGAAAAATTACATAATGTCTTTTAAACTCCGCTGTGTTGAAACAATCTTTTTTGCACCCAATTACGCCGAGTAAATTGAATGCATTTAACTTCCAAATTATGAATAGTTTGTGTGGCGCACTTAGTTTTTGTCATTATCACAGTCATATTCACTACAAACTTTCCGTGGCATGTCTCCTGACACATCTTAAATAGGAAAACAAATCTGAATTCCATATCTGCATCTTTCCAATTGATGGCTGGATAAACAACCAAGCATAATTTATTCTGACGATCGAACATTGAGAGTGAAAAATAATCAAAACAATTATTTGACAAGTCAGAAGACGGTTTTATTTAGAAGATTGATAAAACTATGATACAACCCGAAATCCTAAGCCGGTTTGCATACGAAGTCCTGTAGACCCTAATAAGACTGGGCCAACTAGCCAGAACGTGAGCTTATTGAGGCATACAAGAACTCGAGAGCATTTTCAAGTCGGCATCAATGGTTTTATGTTTAGGATTTTTGAATCGTTAAAAAACTTTGATAAAATTAAAATTGTTACTTGGGAGGGGCGCCTAGTGTATGGAGCATCGGTAGTAGGAGGGGTTTAACCCTCAATACCCCTCCCATGTGCACAGGCTTGCCTCCAGGGCTTCCGCCAGATATACCTTCGGAAATATCTTCAGAAAATTTACCAAGAATTCGTTAAGGGTGTTTTCCATGGATTCTATTTAGAACTTCCCCTGGCATTCCTTCACATATTTTTCTTGAATGCCCTATAGAAAATCCTTCTGTGGGAATCAGAAGTTTCCCTAAGATTTTTTTTCGTTTTTCCCTGGGATCCAAAACTATCATACCTATCCGTAATAAGAAGTTTTCTATGAAGATTGATTTTTTCCAAAAATTATTCCGATAGTTCTTTTAGGAATTCGAACAGGTATTTCTGCAAGACTCCTTTCAGAGTTTTTCTCGGTAATTCATCCAGGGATTCATTTGGAAATATTTGTAGGAATGATACCAGGATTTACTTCAGTAATCCAGCAAATCTAGAAAGAACTGCTCTCGAGATTATTTGATTATTAATTAAAGTGGGTTCTAACAGGAATTCTTCCAGACAATGGTGAAATTCACACAGAGGTTCTTCCAAGAGTTCCAGTTATGTTCCTCCGTGAATTTTCATACAAAATCCTATTGCATTTCTGCCAAAGATACCTATTGGATTTATTTCCACTGATTTAGAATTTTTTCTTGGAAATTTCTTCAGTCATTCCATTGGGAACTTCTCAAATGATTGTTTCGATTCCTCCAGGATTGTTAAAGGAAGAATACCTATTGAAGGATTTCTCCAGAAGTTCTTCTAAAGCTAGTCAATACATTTTCTTGAAATTTCACCAAACGTTTCCCAAGAAGTTTCTCCTGGTTGTCTTCGGGAATTTCTATAGAAAGTCCTCCTGATATTCCTTCAGGAACTTTCGAAGAATTCCTTAAAAAAAACATCAGGGATTTCAACAGGACTCTATGAAAGTTCCCCGAATTCTATTACCCCGAATGACCCATTACCCCGAATATTTTTTTGCTAAGTCATAAATTTACTATTTCTTAAAACGAAGGAAAGTGATGCCGTTTATCCGGGAATGAACTGTCTTAGTTGTACCAACATATTTAGTGGAAAATAGAGGTTTTTTTTGCTGTGAGAATATCTAAGTATATCAAGCTCTGGGACCCTTTGAAAAAAAAAAATTTCAGTATGATTAAAAGAACGGGCAATTGTCAAAAGAAGGAAAAATCTCTATCGAACTCTCTATTGGTTTTGGAACATTTGATCGAAAAAAAATGAACTAATGCGGTCATGTCTTCCATATAACAGCATAACTAGAAAGAATAGCCTATGATTAAAAGAAGGAAAAATCTCTGATAAAAATATTAACAGTTGCGACGCCAACAAATTTCTTAAATAATAACTAGTAAGAACAGCCTTTTTTTAAGAAGAATACATATCTGATGATCATTTAAGCAGTTAAGAGTGCTAAAAAGTTCCTCAGTAGTAAGGTCAGAAAGAACAACATATGCTCAAAGAAGAAAGTTTTGGTTGAAAATGTAGTGAACTACTTGGTCCACCGTTAATTACCCAAAGCTGGTCTCCAGTTAGGCTTGTGGATAAATCTTTCGGGTTATAAGTCATTCGGGGTAATGGATCATTCGGGGAAATGGAATTCGGGGAAATGTCCTAAAGCCTTCCAACAGGCATAAGACTGAAACTTTCTTCAAAAATTCCTTCGGGAATTATTTTAGTAATTCCATGAATTCCTTCCGAATTTTTTTAAAGATTTTCTCAGAAAAATATCTCGACGACTAGGGGCGGGATAGTGCCTAATACCGTCACTAATACCGCCTAATAAATATTAGTTCCCTTATCTTTACCCTTCATCGAAACATTTTTTGCGTAGTAGGTCATGACTTCTCATACAACAACCAACTGTCACGAAAACGAGAAGTCTTAGGAAATACGGTTTGTCTGTGGGTTTCCTTTAATTTACCAATTTAAGTAAACATTTTAATTTCTGTTGGTTATTTTAGCTGCGAAAATAGAGTGATCTCAAGAGTGATCTTCAAATAGACTATCGGGCAGATGACTTTTGGAAGCATATTGCTGTGTGCGTTCAAGATGCAAACGGTGCCCAAATGCGCTTCAAACGCGGTAACACATGTTACCAAAGGCAACGTAGCAACCATAGCCAATATCACCGCCTTCCTAGGATTCGAAAGCTCCCACTGACATCGGGTTACTTGTTAGAAAATCTTACCGCATTTGGTGCTCCCGCATTTGATATTTGCATTTTGAATGCACACAGCAATATGTCGTTGAACGAAAACCACAAATCAAAAAGGTGGATGATTGGATGCAGTTTCAATACTGGTCGCAAAGGAACGCCTAGAACTGGAAAACTATGATTCCAAATACAGATATACGTATTGAATAAATATTAAAGACAAATTAAATTGAATTGTAAACTGCATAGTGAAACTTCCATTGGGCATATGAAAGTGCGTTGTTTAATGTTTGCCAATCAAGCTCACGCAAAAGATTTCCCTGAGACAGCGTGAGCCGATTAAAATCCAGAATGGAAAATAATAGGCATTAACAGACAGGGAACATATTGCACTCCAATGCCGATTTCATCTTGGATACCATTGCCAGATCGTTGGACTGTACTAGTTGAGGCTGTCCATGATTTACGTAGTCTTTTTCTGGACCGACCCCCCACCCCCCTCTCTCACTCTCTCTCGCGTGGTTCATAGGCAGATAGATCAAGAGAAAGATTCTTGATAATGCATCAGTTGGAGTGATTTGTGTGATGTAAAGATCATAGGTTCAAACTATAAAGTAGTTGCAATGCACCACAGTGTGATGCTTGTGTCCACCTGCGATATGTCCGGAATCGATGCGACGGAAGTGAGAAACACGAAAAATTAAATGATATGTAGACGAATTCCATTTATTTTGGTGACGATGCTCATTCATACAGATTAAACAACAGATCAATGAAATTACGCATTTCCTAATTTTGACATTTGGAATCAATCCAATTCATGGATTACTTCGTTCGAAAATTGATTCTCTCTGGGATTAATATTTCTAATACTGCCTAATACCGCTAATCAATATTAGAGCTGTCCCGCCCCTAGCTCGACGAACTCTTTCAGTATTTTAAAGATTTCTGAAGAAATTTCAGCAACGAATTTCTTGAAAAGATCTTCCATGGATTGTTTTCCCCTTTCAAAAATCCTGCGGAAAGGTTCATTCCGAAGCTGCTGCAGAAATTCCTATAGAAAATATGGTTGAAACTGGCCCTGCGATTCCACCAGAAATATCTCCTTGGATTGCTTGAAAGGTTCCTCCTTAAATTTTTTGTTAGCAGTTCTACCTGATTTCGCACAACAATTACTAAAGTGATTTTTGAATTCCTGAAGGTATCACAGAAAGAATTTCTGAAAAAACTCCAGCACATATCTCTGGAGCTTCCTAGTAGAAAATTTTGAATAATTTCTAGAAAGATTCCTGGACTAAAATTGCTGAAGCAATTGTTAAAGTAATCTCTGTAGGAGTTTATGGCAGGGATGCCATATATACAGATTTATCTGTATTATCTGTATTATTGAGCATCTGTTCAGATTGCGTTTATATGAAATACAGATTTTTCATTTGTATGGAATACAGATTTTTCACCTAAATTTTGTATGGGATACAGATTTTTGAATGAGTGGTTGAACGAGTGGTTATGATGCAATCCTTAGGGATTTAGGAATTCTCTGGGATATCTCTGAAGAAATTCCTTAAACAATTATTCTATTCTATTCTATTCTAGTGCTTGCACAGCCAGTATTGAAAAGCATCCTGGAAATATCAAAATTTATTTTGATATTTTCTTGTCAGCATTAATGTTTGCAGCATGTCAGAGACATGACACAAATATTAAAATGACCAGGCCCACTGTGCAGACTAATGGGTTGGAAGATAATTCAAAAAAATAAGGCAATCAGATTATTCACTTATGAATAACATGATTGACAAACCTTTTTGAATTGAATGAAGGAAGAAACGGAGACAACCGTACCAACCGTTTCGTTTTAGGGGAATGGGGTTTGAACATAAAATCGTTGGGAGTGGTGTTGCTAAGAAGGATAATTCACACTCCATTATAGTTGGCGTCTCTTCCTGGGATGGGGCACAGGCATTTCTCCATGTGTCCTGGCTTCAAAGCCTAGGCTTAAGCGCCATTACTCGCTCTCTGAAACGAGAAGAAAAGTATAATGATCCCTTCCCCGAATGTACAATAAAACCATATAGTAAGTACAAACTATAGTGTGGAAATTACTACGAATTTGCCATTCTATCAGAAAAATTGGAAATGATAGTTTAAATAAAGTCTTATCAAGTTTGCTTGAATGAATTTTATCTACAACCTATGAGGGATCTGATGATTATCGCAACGATTGCAACATAAACCCGATTTTTCGAACCAAACAATTATTATTGAATAAATATATAAAACTAGCTGTCCCGCCAAACATCGGTAAGCAATCGATGTTGTAAATATATAAAAAAAAATATTGATCCAAACACAAATTTATATTTAGAGGATCATAGTTATCAAACAATTATATGCAAAAAAACAGCCTGTCCTCGTTTAGTTTCGTGATGACCAATGCGCTCGCCAAGAAATCCCCTTCGAAACTTTTCGCAATGCCGAATGCGATCAATTGTGCTGCGAATCTCACCCAGCATAGCGATGCATTCACGGCAAGAAACAACATTATTTGAGTATTGGAGAGAACAGCGAATTGCAAATGTGCCAAAATCGGAGAACTAAAAAACATCATCCAAACTTATATCCAATTATTTTAAACTCGCATCACAGTACAGTATAAAAGCGCTTGCTGTATGCAGCAAAGCAATGCGCTATAGACTGAATTGCGTTACCTGCAGATAGAATAGCGAGATAGCCACCTCACCCACACATTCACACACTACTACTACTACTGACTACTTATCTGACTCCTAGAAAGTTGCTCCAGGGGGCACCGCACGACGGTGAAAAGCATCTAAGGATCCAGTGGTTATCAGCCAGCCCATGGACGTTGGATAATTGGTTCCGCACTGCACTCAGGAAATTCAACTCGTAGGCTCCATACAGGAAATTCAGAAGGATCACTTGCGTAATAGTATTTTCTGGACGACGCGACCGATATACGGGAAATAAAAACTGTTCTAATTTTCCAAAATTTGAGAAAAAAAACCCACAGGAAAGAAACTTGACAGCGGTGAAAATTTGCGACCGTTCTCAATCACAGGCCACTACGATCCACATTCGAAGAAATTCCTTAAACAATTATATTGAGAAACGTATTCCGAATATAACTCCAAAGAAAAAGTAACAAAGGAATTTCTAAACAAATTTTTGAAAACATTTCTGGAGTAGTTCCCGAGGAAATCCCTGCAGATATTTCCAATGGATACCCTCAATAAACAAGTACGTACCAGTATAGAGGGCGCTGAAATTTGGAAACCCCATGAGTAACCAGCTTTGTTTTAACCATGACCGCACTGCTCCTTGGATGCATTTACAGTAAGGTGGCCCACACTTATATGAAAATCAAAAATTTCGAAAAAATCCAAGTCTTACCTCCCAAATTAGTTGTTTTGGACTCTCAGAAACTACGTTTGAAATTTGAGCAAAATCGGTTGAGCCTGAGGGGGCGCTTAAATCGCTTGAAGTTTGTATGGGAAAACGTGGCCAAATGTATGCAGAAATTTGAGGTTTTCAAATTTTGCCGCTAGGTGGCGCTATAAGCATTCAATAATCAAACCCTTTGATATTATTGTAGGTTACTATATGCCAAACAACTTTGTCGAAGACTGCGAAGTGATCCAACGTCTGTGAAAAAAGTTATACCATAGGAAAGTGAGGATGAACTTTATTGTTGATTTTCCAATACATGTACCCAAGTAACAATTTTATTGCTGATTGGTTTTCTTTGATTTTTATAAGGGTTTTATTACAGCGATAATTAAAACTCACAGTTTTATGACTACTTTTATGAAAACCATTGATAAAATGTTTTATAGTATACCTGAAGATATCCATAAAGACAGATTTTAAGAGTAAACAAAACTTTCCGATATGTAAACCTTCTGGCAATCATTTTTATCACAATAAAACTGTTGAAACTCTCAACAGATGGCGATCCGTTCGATTAGTTACGACATCTGTTGATGGAAAAGCAGAACTACGACACTGCTAGGTTTATTGCGGTCATCATAAAAGTAAACTTGCTTTCGTTTTATTTTCGCTGATTATGGTTGTCGCCATATTGAAGAATTAGCTAACGTGAATGGAAAATAGTTCATTTTGCTCAAATTTGCAATGAATTGATAGTTTGCCACCATTTCCATAACATGCTCACATAAATAAACTCTCTCTGCTGAGTTTTCTTGTGATTCGACATAGTTTTACTAAATTCACAAATTGATTTTTCTCATTCCAATTATCATCTTGGAATGAGAAAAATCAATTTCTATTTTCGAAGCGCATTAATTTTATGATTCTGCAACCCCAATATTCACGGTAAATTCGAATGCGCATAAGGCTACCAGCACAATAACTACTAAAATATTGCTATGAAATAATCGCTTTACTTTACTTACGAATGATGTTTCCTCCTGAACTTTTCGTGTCATCGAAGAAGCTTCTCTGCATCTTGAGCTGTCATAGTTTTTGTTGAAAAAAAAAAACAACAACAATCAAGAATGTTTCAACTAGGTTTTAAAACTGGTTTATTGCTACTCTTAATGCGGTTTGCAAAACCTCTCCGAGAGTGGTCCACTTAGCCGGAAGATGCTCTTAAAGAGGTTATCAAGAGGTTTTGATGTATGATTCAGTTTTATTGCAAGTTTTATAAAATTGGTCATGAAGATCTCTTGTAGAGCCGAACAAAACTTAAAATGTTACTTGGGATGCCTTCTTGGCAGGGCCGTGCACAGAGAAGGCGGAAAGGGAGGGTTTTTTGGCATTTTCGGTAAAAGGCGGAGGAACGCGTAGTATACACGCCAAGATAAAGTTGCTCTGAAATGAGTTAGATTCACACAAAACTGAGCTAAACTGGAACAGCTCAAAAAATGAGTTAATTGCATTTCCAGCAATAGCGCTGGCCCAAGTGCAAAAATCCAAACAGTTTAAGCCGTATAATATTCTTCACATCAGCAAGAATGTTATACAACTTAAACTGATGAGATTTTCGACCTTGGGCGCTATCGCTGGAAATAAAATTTACTCATTTTTGAGTTGTCCCACTTTAGCTCCAAAATGAGTGAATTTTCAGACCGTGTATGAAACAAAAGTAAAAGGGAGGGGGGCGGTTAAAACGGCTTTAGGACATTTTCCCCGAATTCCATTACCCCAAATTCCATTACCCTGAATTCCATTACCCCGAATTCCATTACCCCGAATGGTCAATCATCCCGAATGATCCATTACTCCGAATGACCCATTACCCCGAATGATTTATCCGCAAGCCTATCTGGAGACCTGGTCTGGGTAATTAATGGTGCTCGAAGTTGATGGACATATTTTCAACAAAGATTTTTTTCTTTGCGCATATGTTGTTCTTTCTAGTAATACTACTGAGGAACTTTTTTTCATTCCAACTGCTAATGTGATCATATGTATCATTCTTTCAAGCATAGGCTATTCTTTCAAGTTATTCTTTCAAGGAATTTGTTGGCGTTTCAACTGGTGATACTTCTTCAGATTTTTCCTTCTTTTAATCATAGGCTTCTTTCAAGGTGTACTGTCATATCGAATAGTGACATGACCACTAGTCTAAGAATCTATTATTCTTATTATTTATCATTATTCTTCGATCATATGATATGAAACCAATAGTTAAATAATGATATTTTCCTTCTTGTGGCTTTTGGTAGTTCTTTGGTGTTCCAGGATTTGAATATAAGGAGTGTATCGGAAAGTAGTTGAAAATGTTCAGAATGCTCTATCTCGAAGCTGGGTTGGTCTTTTCATTTCGGTTCTTCTATGAAATCTTCGCAATATAGTTAAGTTTAGAATACATTGAAAAAATTTGGAAAATGTTAAGTATTATTGAAAATATGGTTAAATGAATACGCCTCACAAAATAAAAATCTGCACAAAATGCAATTTTGTTAAGATTTTTCAACATTTCAAAAATCTGTAGCGAGTAAAATTTGTACGATAAAAAATATGGAAAATATTGATGCTTGTTAACAGTTATGTACGGCTCCGTGGTCGTGCGGCTAGGGTCACCAAGCTCTTAGTCGCATCGTGCTGAGGAGCGCGGGTTCGATTCCCGCCGCAGCTGTCAGGAAAAGTTTTCGGCTGTGCCACTGGGCGTTGCATGCTAGTCCGTTGTCTAGTGTCGTGCTTCCTTAAAAGAGCGAAAAGCTCACTGGAAGCATTGAACGTGTCCGCGTCTTTTAAAAACATATCATGCAACACCGACTTTTAAAAATCATATTTTTGATAAAAAAATCTCCTATATTTACAAAATGGTCCACTCCAAAAAACGTTTATTTTGTGGTCAAACTTTGAAGTTCTGCTTTTAATATCTTAAAAGGTTATAAAATTCTATTTTTTGCTCTAACTTACTCGTCCATAAATTAAAAAACATACCCTATTTAAAAAATGCGAATTTTTCATTTAATGTATTTTTTATTTGCGTAAACATGATTTGGATGAGCATAGAAAAAAGGGGTTCCTCAAAAATGGCCTTTTTTCATTTTAAAGAATTGCGCTTAAATGCAGTCGAGATTTTTCTTTGAAAAAATAATTTGCCTATATCATGAGGATTCTGGAGCTTATTATGTTTGCACAAAAAAGTTAACAATTTTCGAACATTATCGAACTTTTTTTGCAATTTCAATTTTTTAAAAGGTGTGCAAAAATTTAAAAACATGCGTTCAGTAATCTAGGTTTAAAACCCAGTTAAAAGAACATTTTTAGAAAATCATAAAAGCCATTTCTTTTTTCAAGGATTTATACAGTATCTCCAAAAATTAAATTACTTAAAAGTTGTATTAAACTATTTTTGAGGCTATTTTAAACATTTTCAACTACTTTACGATACACTCCTTACTCTCCTCTAAGTGATTCAGCTCTCTAAAAGGCAGAATGAAATATTATCAACCAAGCCAGTTCATTCCGGGGTCAACGGCATGGCTTTCCTTCATTTCAGCAAATAGAAAATTAAAAATAGAGAAAAAAAAATATTCGGGGTAATGGGTCGTTCAGGGTAATGGAATTCGGGGAAATGTCATAGAGTTAAAACTCAAACCACCCCTCCCCCCTTGCGCAAGGGCTTGGTTCTTGGTGATCCCGGATAGACGTGGAATTTGGCGACAATGGGAATGCGTTCAGTAGGTCGGGGTGTAGCTCCGCCTACTACTTTGCCTGCAGAAGGTGGCCTTTAACCCCACACGACCTGGGCCACCCGTTCAGGTGAACTGTTTTTCCCCCATTTGCACGTATATTACATCCTTATTCCCACCCAATAGGATTGTTTGCAGCCAACATCAATTGGGTTCCTCCATTTGAGTTCCCTAAACATTGGTAATAGATGCGGGAATCGAAAACATGACGTCATCGCACCTTGGTGCCCATTTGTTAATGAAAAAATAGTGAATCTGACGTAACAGTCGGTAACTGTTAACTTAGGCACATGAAATCAGCAAAAAGATTTACAAAACCAGTTTACGTGATTTTTCACATAAATTGGACATGAAGATTATTGAAAACATACAAAGTTTGGTAACCCTACCCTATTGAAGTCACAGGTAACGAGCATGAAATCTACCTATTTACTGCTTGTTTGCAGAGTGACTGACCACTAGGATGGCTTGCAAAACGTTTCTGACCAAGTCAGAAACTGTAAGCATACAGCAGATGGCAGCAGCTGTCCAGTTGGCAGCTTTCGCAAACACAAAGGCATCCTGCAGAAAAGTGGCCCTTTTTCTGTTGGATTGTTGGTCGACATCCGTCCGGTGCTCTTACAACGCTTACCGGTGCGGTGTCTTCCAGAGCCAAAGGGAACGACCTGTTGGTGCTGTTTGGCTCAAACTACGTAGAGTTGAAATGCTTTGACTTGGTTTCAGTTTGTCGCAGCTGATGCTCACATTAGCAGGTTTGGAATTACGGTGCCAATGATGGTAATAGTGCCATTGAAAAGAGTGCTTGATCGGAAGGTCAAGGTATGGTTGACTGCGTCTTTTTCTTTTATATTCCTGTTTTCTAGCTGTACGTTTTGGGTTAAATTTCGTTGAAACTTTCAATGGTAATTATAAAAGTAAGAATACCTAGAACGAACATTGAGGGCGTCATCAAATTAAACACGCGAAGGTATTTAATAAAGTTTTTTTATTCAATTAATCTCCGAACTTTTCGTTGCTCAATTCTACACTATTCAGCAAGTACATCTATAATACACTTAAATTCGCATGCCATTCCTGGCATAAAATTACTCATTTTGCTTTCACACATTTGCATTTAAATAATAAATACCCACTTGTACGATAAACATCCATTTTCTCTCTCACAAGCATCGCATTCAAACGGCTCATGTCACTCCAATTTCAACCGTATCATGTTGCTGCTGCTGCTCCGTATTCACCTCGCGGCCTTCAAACTGCGAACGTGCTCGCCTTTGAATGAACATAAAAATACTCAATTATAACCCACTGACTGTACACTCCGCAGCATCACTAATAGGTATCCATCAAACTCATGCTCGCTCATGGTAACTCTGCACTCCCTTATGATGATGATGTTATGGTAACTTTTTCTTCATGTATCCTTTGACGCGAACGAGTCACCGCACCACCGAGTGGAACGGAACGGCGCGCGGTGGCGATGGGACGACAATCTCGACATCTTAATTCATGTCTGCGCTATAGACGATAGACAGCTTTTGCAGCACGTGGCCCGTTCGAATCTGCTCTTTTCACGTCCAAAGCATATTGCGGTAACTCCGACTGACCACCGTTCGCCGCGCGCGGTAGATGGCGACATGATAACAGTGTGCTTAATTGATAATTTGTGCCACAAGGTGTAATCCGAGGGGTGACAACTTGTTCCACGAATGCGGAAACATCCGAAATGGTTCAGCCCGGTGGACGACTCTGAGAGATGTTTTGTCCATCAAAGCGCTCACTGTTGTGCAGATCGGTTCCGCTCACATTCTCACTCACTCATTTAACAACAAACATTCACTCGCCATGCATCGGAAAAGGGAGGATAATAATAAATTAAAATTGGCGAATGCCGCTTACTCTGCGCGTCTCGCAGTACTGTGATTCTCACTACCGTACCGTACCGTACTCTACAGAAATTGTTAAAACAACTATGTACGTATTCCCGAGGATCACTCATCATACCACTCTCGGACACTCACTCGAAATGGTTGACTATTGCCCTCCGGATATGGCCACTTATCGTCGCTTGTGAATGGATTCGGAGGGTGCGCTTGGGTGGTCGGCCAAGGTTTTCTGGCCTTCGGGACTCTTCAAGAACACGGACACCTCGCTGTGGTCGATGTTCGGGTCGTACGAGGATGACTCCTGTTGGAAGTTTGATTGAGGTTGTTCGATGGCGGATAGGATAGATTGGAGGAGTCCTTCGGTGAGGATTTGTTCGTGGGGGGCTCCGCCGGATGCGCCATGGCCTACGGGGTCTGCGGCTTGAAACTGGAGCTGGTAGGATCCCAGCTGGCCTTGTACCGGGATGGTAAGGCTGTGCGATTTCTGTGCGGAGACTAGTTCGAGACCACCGAGTCCGCCGGTTAGGCCAGGCAGGCTGGATGCGGAGACGGATTCACTTCCAGACAATTGATGGGCGGTACGGAATTCACCGATAGCAGCTCCTGAAGGTGGTGGACCGTAGCTGGAGTCGATGCTATTGGATTCTTCGCTGATGTAGGCTTGAGCTCCCGATGCTCCAAAGTACGATTGGTCGTTTCCGTGTCCCGAAAGTTCTGGGCCGTGTCCCGAAAGTTCCGGACCGTGACCGCAGTCGGTGGAAGAGATTGGAAGGACGTTGAGGTCGGGATGGCGCGGTTGCTGGACCTGAGCGAGGGCTTCCGGGAACTGATGCTGCGTCAAGAAAGGCTTTGGTGGTTGTTCGGATGGGAGAGCGTGCAGTTCAAGGCTGGCGACCGGAGCAGTTGGGATGTCGCTGGTTGGCGGTGGGAGGTAAACATCTCCGGAGTAGTGAGGCTTGCTTCCGAAGTTATCCAGCTGTTCGACGGTATGTCCAATGGATTCAATGAGCCCGGATGGTACGGGTGGGCGGTAGGCGATTGGCTGACGTGGTGGGGCAATTGGTCCGGACCATGGTTTCAAGTTACCGCTGATGGATCCGTGGGAGATGGCGAGACCGTGCTGGTAAGGGGCTGGCCGGTGAGGAACTCCATAGACTGGTGATGGTGGGAACTGAAGTTTTGGTGGCGATGGTGGTGGCGGAGGAGGCAGTGGCTTCACGAACGATGGCTTGTAGGTACCTGGGGCGTACGAATCGAGCGGTGGTGCTCCATAAGAGTCAGAGATGAAGTTCGAATGAATCTGAAAACGAAAGAAAATGGTTGAAGGTTCAATTGACCCCAGAGTGTCCAACACCTACTTCAAAGCTGTTTCCCTTGTGCTGTTCTAATCCGCCGTGCAGGTTGAGCTCGCTGTTGAACGCTGGGCCCGGTTCCAAACGAGGCAGCTGAAGGCCAAGGTCACCACCGGAGATTTGCAGATGGCCGCCACCGAGGAAGTCACCGCTGGGAGGAGGTCCGTACGAGGATTCCGGAGCGTGGATTTCTACCTGGCTGGGTGGACCCTGGACAACTGGGCCGGCAATTGGTTTCCATCCGTCGCACTTGATTTCTGGTGGGGTTGGGGGAACGTGAGCCGAAGAGTGATGTCCGAAGGTCTGCTGAGCGGTGAAGATCGGTTTTGGTGGTCCGTAGACGGGTTTCGGTGCGGCGTAGATGGGCTTCGGAGGTCCATAGACTGGCTTCGGAGGGGCAGGTTGGCTGAATGTCGGAACTCCGTAGGTAGGTTTCTGTGAATTGGTAGGCAGATTATTTTTTTTGCAAATTAAACTATGATTAACTGAGATACCGGTGGTCCATAGACTGGCTTCGGTGGAGGACCATAGTGTGGCTGAGGTTGATGGTGATGGTGCTGGTGACGCTCCTCTTCGCCTCCGAATCCGAATGTCGAGAAAAGAGATTCAAGGAAGGATGACTGCTTCTTCGGTGGATGATGGGGCAGTGCGTGGTGTTGTTGTGATGGCGGTGGACCATAGACGGGTTTCGGTGGGTAATAGATGGGTTTTGGGGCTGGAGCTGGTGGTCCGTACTCGATGTTGATATTGGGCGGTCCGAAGTTTTGTACCGGTACGCCGTACTCTTTGTGCGGCACGATTGGGGGTGGGATGTCCGGTGGAGGTGCTGGATACTGTGCTACTGCTGGTGCTCCATAGACTGGAGCCGGTAGTTCCAGCGAAGAGGCACCAGAAGACGAGGGTGGCAGTCCATAGGTATCGGCGATGGGTGCCTCACGACGTTGGGCTTCGATATTGACGACTGCTTGTGTCGCCGTCGTGAGCACCAGTGCACAAATTAGTAATGCTGACGGTCGCAGCTGATCGGATGAAACGAAAAGCAAAAGAAAACAGAAATTGAACGGTTAATCTTGGCCGCTGTTGTGCTGGGTCTGATTGGGGGCTTGCGCCCGATGTGTGGTGTAGGTCGGTAATTGGAATCAGTGAAGGCCACACCTTCGCAGCAGACAGAGAGCGATTCGACACATTTATCATTCAGTTCCGTCTTGGTCTGGCTGTTTATGCTGGATGGTGGCGTCTGGCACGGATGAAAATTGTATATCGGAATGAGGATTGTTAGCGATCGTTTTGGAACAAATTGATCTTGGCAAAGAGGTTTGGCGTGTCATATTTTTAAACGCTCTTCCGGAGTGAATGGAGAAATGCGCCGTAATAGGTATGATACGTACTCAGTCTGTTTCAGCATTTGTTATGTAACCCGTATTTATGTTATTATGCCACGACATCACCCACATGCTTATACGATTGTTGGCAGTCCAGCTATTGCATTCAAAATTCATTCACGATTAGGTTTGAAAGAGTTTTTTTTTAGATTTTGATTTTGAATTCAGGAGGATCTTCTGGAGGTATTTCTCAAACTTCCCAACGAGAATTCCCTGTGGGACTCCTGGTGGAATCCCTGGAGGAACCCTTGGAGAAATGGCTCTACCCCATTTGTCATAATGCCATTTGGCATAACGACGTTTGGCATAATGCCATTTGACATAAAATCCATTTGGCATAACGGCCATTTGGCTTAATGCCGTTTGGCATAACACGAAGAACAGCCTTCTTGATAAGAATGTGCATAATATTTGTTATGCCAAACGGCATTATGCCAAATGGCGTTATGCCAAATGGAGTAGAGCCTGGAGATATTCCTGAAGTTATCACTGGAACAACCTTTAGGAAATTCCACACAAAAATCTGGAAGTATTCCCGATGTATCTCTGCAAAAAAAATCGGAGGAAATCTCTGGTGGCATTCCCAGAGGATTCCCTGAAGGAGTTCTGGGTGCAATTTCAATATGAATTGTTTGAGGAATCCCTGGAAATATTCCTGGAATCCTTGGGAATCCCTGGAGGAATTCTTGGTGGAATGTCCGAAGAAAACCCTACAGAAATTTCTGAAGCAGTTTCTCAAGGAGTTGCCAGCAGAATTTCCGGAGGAATCCTTAGAAGAAATCTCAGAAGAATTCCTGGTGAATTTGCTGTGATTCCCGGAACAAGCTCTGCAAATATCCTTGGAAAAACTTATAGATGATTCTCAGGCGCATTTCATGAAGAAATTCCTGATGGAATTCCTGGAGAATCAGAATCTGGAAGAGTTCCCAGAAAAATCCCAAGGAAAAATCCTTGAGAATTTCTAGGAAGAATTTATGGGGTAATCCCTTCGGGATTTTGTGGGGGTTCCTCAAAATTTGGAACATTCCTACTAAAAACACCATCGAATATCGTTTACAAACGGCAGCCCACGGTGCGTAGGTTGATCCAAACCGGAAGTGACACCACACCAACGAGACGAGTAAGTGAGCCTGCTACTTTGTATCATCGCTGCATCGGGTACATAATCCGTCGTCGACTAATTAATTGACAACCGAAATGAGATCATCCATCATCATTGTGTTGTCAACAACCAGCAGCAGCCAGCGACGGCCAAGGAGTCCAACCGTTGTCCCATTCAGCGCGCTACCATCGGAGTGCGTCGCCGTGTGCAATGAATCGTTCAAAACCGAGCGCTGAAATCTGTTTAATATTCAACGGGATCGGTGTGCCATTTGCATAAAACGATAATACATCATCATCGGAGGGAGGGGTCTTCCCATGGGTAACTGGAGGCGATAAAAGGCCTCCGGCAACGTCGTTCGTCCTCTGACGCTCGGGGCCTATAAAGTGCGTTTTTCGCGTCCATTGTTCGCCCTGTTAATTCTCCCCGGTCAAGAGCTGATTGGCAACCAGCAGAGACGCGGTTGCCTTTGGAAGTGTGCTTCGTCCGTACCTACTCTGGACAACACCAGCCAGCCAGCGCAGCGCCAGTGGTCAAGGGGGAAATGATTGAATCTGATGGGGAATTTGCTGATGAATGCAAAAAGGCAAACAAAAACAAATTAATTAAAATGCGAACGAGAGCGGCGACGACGACGACGACAACACTGTCGGACGCAGTAACATAAACGCAACGAGACAAGGAGAGGTTATATAACCCAATTTCTGGTAAAATCAAACAGCATCGGTAGAATTAAAATCACATCAGGTTCTGTCCATAAATCACGTGCTCGTCGTGGCCTTAGCCCGAACCTCCTCGAGATCGGAACAGGAAAAACATTCAGTTCGAAAAAAATATGGTCAACTAGCTGTAACTTTTCGAGAAGTGCATCTAAAACGCTCAAATTTAAACTATAATTTTATCAACTTTGAAAAAAAAGTGCTTTGTTTAAAGAATATCAACTTCGAATTTCGCACAGCCATAGGCGCCAACATAGGGGGGCAAGCATAGGTTTGCCACCCCCCATAGGGGAGGATTTTTTAATTTTCCCATACAAAAATCGGAAAAACAGGCTTTTCCCCCCAATAATTTGACCAAGTTGGCACGTCTGCACACAGCTATCAGCAGAAACGACCCGTGTCAAAGTTACTACTGGGTTGCTTGATGATCAAGTGATTTTTTTTCCAGATGGCTTTTTAAGAAAAAGCATTAATAAATATCACAATATCAAAGTTTTGGTGAAATAACAAAAAAAAATGTTTGAAATTTGTACGGGATTTTAAACCGCATATCTTAAAAACATCTCTTGTCAAATTCGTGGATATTATAGAATAAATATTTAAAGATTTTTTAATGACAATCAAGACGAAATGCTAGAAAATATCCCAAAAATACTTTTGAAATTGATAGTTAGTTTCAAAAAATAAAATGTATAAGTTTTGAAGACATTTTTGACAAAATTTCAAAACTTATTTTCAGATGGACTACTGCTCGCTTGAAAAATAGGACTTCTTCTGAATAATTCAAGTATTATTCATAAAAATGCATGGCACGTCTCGATAAACCAAATTTCTGCAGATATTCAACATAAAATTGCTGACAGTTTTGACAACTAGCAGTGTTTCGGAATATTTTTTTTGAATAAAATTTTAGAAAAGTTTTTTTCATTGCTAGAGAAATTTCTAAAAAAAAGGTTGAAGTTTCTTAAAAAGTATATAGAAATTTCGTGAACTTTTCCTGAAATCAGAAATTTTACTGAGTAGAATTCTAGAAAGTATTTCTAGAAAATTAATAAAATAAATTTCTAATCATACTCATTCTGTTTTTTTTTTTTTTTTTGAGAACAGTGAGAATTATTGTTGAAGAGTAAGGCAGGAAATCTCAACCACAAGATTCGAGTTACCTTGCATCACCCTGTATTTGTTATTTCTGATTCGCTCTCACCAGAATAGACCGAATCCCGCATACGTCATGAGTTTTGTGTATTTTTAGTGATTAAGTCATTCCAGATAAAATTTAATATGGGATCGGGGTAGAAAAATTCATTTTATCGATAAATTTACCAAAATGATGACAAAACTGATGGGGAACTGGTATTTCCTTTTCAAACTTCAAAATTTTCACGACATAACCTCTACTTTTAATCGCCAATTGTGATGCTAAAAGCTTTGTGTTCGTTCTTTTAATAAAAAACAATTTTAAAATGAATCAAAAGCATTTTGCAACATTTAAGAATTTTCTCAAGGGATTTTTTTCAGAAAATTCTTTACATATTCTTCCAGAAATTCCCCCAAAAATATAATTTATAAAATTTTTCCCAATTTTATTTTTCAGAAATATGTACCTTCAAAAAAATAAGAAGATTCCTTCACAAAATTTCCGAAAGATTTTTTATAAATAATGGATTTCTTCAGAAACTCCTCGTAAGTTTCTCCAATGAGTTTCCCTAGATATTCCTTTTTATTATTTTTTTTCATAAATTCCCATGAGGATATCAGAAAATCAAAGTTTCAAAATTTCTCTAAGGATTTTTTTGGAATGTCTTCTAATGATTCTTTTTGGAATTTCTCTAAAATTTCCCCGAAATTTATTCCATGAATTCATTACAAAAATGCTCTAGGATTTTATTAGAAATTCTTTCAAACCTTCCAAGGGTACGTTTGGAAGATTCCATCGGATTCATTGCTAAAAAGCTACACTATTTTTTTTTTAATTCTCCTGGATTCAGAAAAAAATCAAGGAATTCTTCAAAAAGGACTCTAACAATTCTTTCAATAACCCTCCTTTGTCATTAGAGTCATTTTTTGACCCAAACCCCGTACACTACGTCAGGGAGCTGCTGCCTACGTGATGCAAAAGGAAGGTTAAGTTCAATTATAATTCTTTTCGAAATATCTCCAGTTATTCAATCAGAAATTAATCCTGGGATTCTTTGAGGTATTCCTTCAGAAACATCTTCAAGAAATAAGAAATTCAGAAATTCCAACATACATTCCTCAAGCTAGTTTTCTAATATTTCCTTCAGAAAAACACCACGGATTCTTAGTAGGATTTGTTCTAGGGATTTCTTCAGAAATATCTTCGAAACAGCTTTCAGCAAGTTTCTTCAAGATTTCTCCAAGAATTAGAAAATCTCCTATAGCTTTCTTAAGAATTTTCTCCAAGATGCTCTCAGAAAATCTTACAGGATTTTCTTTAGATACATATATTTCTTCCAGGGTACATTCAGAAACTCCTCTAGGAATTTCTTAAATCACTTCTAGAATGATTCAATTAGAAACTCTCCTCTGACTGCTCTTTAATGATTGTTTTTCAGAAAATCTCCCAACGTTCGTTCAGAAATTCTTCTTCACATTCATCCAATGCTTGACCCAAGGATTCATTCTGCAGTTCTTTCAAAAATTTCCTAAATAATTCCTCCATGAGTTTCTTTGGGAAATTCTCCAGTGGTTCCATCAGAAATCCCTCCAAGGGCTCTTTCATAAAAAATCTTACACAATTCCCTCTAGTATTTTTTTTTATGAAACTCTTCGAAGTATCACTACATACTTTCCTCCCGAATTTTTCAGGATTTCTTTTAGAAAGCCTGTACATGGATTCCTTTTGAAACTGCTTCATGAATGCATTTTAAAAATCTGCCGAAATTCTACAGCAATTTTTCCAGATTTTTTTTAGAAAATTTCTTCAGACAAATTAATAGACTTACTCTCACCGAAATTGCCTTGGAGCTTCCTGCACATTTTTTTTTCAAGAACTCCTCTTAAAAACTTCCCAAGAAATTCCTCTGAGGATTCTCCAGGTTAATCTTCCACTGATTTCTTTAGAAAATCAGAAATGTAGAATTTATCAAGAAATATCAACGATTTCAGCAAATATTTCGAGAATTTCTTTAGAAATACTTTCAAAAGTTCTCTAACAAATTCTGCCAAGTATTCCAGAGATTCAATAAAAAACAAAACTCCTGCAAAATTTTCTTAAAAAAAATTTTCCAGGGATCCCTTAAAAAATATCTGTAGAGATTCCACAAGACATTTGCTCAAAAACTTATTTCAGAAAATCTTCCTTAGATTCATTTCACAAATTCCTAAAAGGTTCCGTTAAAAATTCCTCCAGAAGCTCTTTCAGAAAATCTTCCAGTGATTTCTACAGAAATAAATCATAGAATCCTCTAAAAACAAATCCGAAGTGTTTTCAATGGTTCCCACAGAAAATCTTCCAGAGATTCTTTTAGATAGTTTTTCGGGAAGTTCGTGTGATATTCTTCAGAGAAATTTCCTAGATGCAAGACTTCCTTTAGAATGTCTTCCATGAATTCCTTCATAAATTTCTCCAGTGGTTCCTTCATGAAATTTTCTCAAGATTACTTTAGACTTTCCTCCAAGATTCCACTAGTGGATAACTGACACTGAGGAAGATTACAAGTGGTAGTCGAAATACGCGTATCTGTCAAAGGATAAGCAACATAGGGCGGAATTAAAGGGTACGAAACTGATTATACTTTCCTCCAAGGATTCTCCTGAAACTTTTTCAATGTTTTTTTTAGGAATCCCTTCAACGTTTTTTTTTTCAGAAATTCTTCCAAGGATTCCAAGGAATTTGTACATATATTTCTTCAGGAATTTCTCCAGAAATTCTTGTAGTTAATCAACCAGGAAATGTTCTAAATGTTTATCTTGGTATTAAATTATTATTTCTGTAATTTTTGTGCGAAATTAATTCAATAATTGCTTATGTACTTATGTATACATGTTTTTTTTTTATTTTTTCATGTATTTCTTCAAACATTTTTGCAGGAATTCTCCAGAATCTGCTTTAGATTTCGCCGACTTTTTTTTCAATATGTGTCTCAGAATATTCTTCTAGGACTTTCTCCGGAGGTTTCTTAAAAGATGCAAATCTAAGAGCATTTTTTTTCACAAAGATTCGAAAAATCTCTCTGAAATTCCGTTAGGGTTTTCCATTCGATATTCAGATTTTTCCCCAGAAACTATTTAAAAAAATATTGCCAGAATTTCTCCAGAGGTTGCTTCAGGTGTTGCTCCATTGCTTGGGAATTTTCTTGGGCATTAGTTTGGGAATGCCTCTGGATACCTTCTCAAGATTTTTTTTGGATGTTCCTCCAAGGGTTCTCCAATAGTTCTATCAGGTACTCTTCCATTGCTTTGTATTTATTCATTTGATTACGATTGTTTTTTCCAAATATTCTCCCAACAATTCCAGCAAAAATTACTCCAGAATCAATTCTAGAAAACCTACAGAAGGTTCTTTTGTTCTTCTAGGTATAATATCAAAGATTCCTTCAAAAAAAAAATTTTTTTTTTCTTTTATTTTATTTCTGCAGGACTTTCTTCAAAAATATGTGCAGGTGGAAGTTTGAAGATTTTTTGTGTACAAGTTCTTTCATAAACTGTATAAGATTTTTTCTGAGAATTCTTTCAGAAAATCCTCCAGGGATCCCTACAAATTTAATTGTAATTGTAATTGTAATTTTATTAATGGATTTCTTCAATAACTCCACCAGCACCTTTGTCTGCGATTTCTACAGACATTTATCAAGAGATTCCATAAGATTTTTGCTACGGATTTTTCTAAACTCAAACATTTTCTTTTTTCTTTTTTTTTTTATTGGAATTACTTGTAGATTTTCTAAAATTGTCTCAAATGATATTTCTAGAGTTTAATAGATGTATCATAGGGTGTCTTCAGGTATTATGCTGGATATTATCCTAGTCATTGAACCGATAATTGCTTAATAACTTCAGCAATTGCTTCAGAGTTTTTTGTCCTGCTTAAAAAAATCAAGGGTGTTTCCTTGAGTTTCCAAAGATTGTTAAAGGATTTCTCGGGACAACCCTCCAAGCAGAAATTTCTCAAGGAGTTCCGCAAAATTATTCTTAGAAATATCTGTACAAATTCCACAGAGATCTCTAAAGACATCCTAGGAAATATTTCCAATTGAACCACAAGAGCAATTAAAGAAAAAATCTTGCAAGCATTAGTGTAGAAATCTTTGAAGGAATTTCTAAAAAAAATTGGAGAAATTCTGGGAAGAACTTCTTAAAAAATCCCTGCAGGATTTGTAAAAAAAAAAACATTTTAGAATAATTTCTGGAAAACTTTATAAAAGAACTTTTGAAGTAATCTTCGCTGAAGTTCCTGAAGAAATCCCTAAGGCTCTGAAGAAGTCTCTGGAGATAAAAATATCTCCCAAAGGAATTTCAGAAGAAAAACCAGCAAGATTTGTTTTGAGAGATCCTGAAGAGTTCCATGGTCTGGCAGACGGACTCTTCTCTAAGTTGTCAGCTGTTACTCACGATCTTATACATATAAGTACATGTTAGTGAACATTCGAGTAAATACAAGGATTTTTAGTAGTGAAGAAATCTTCGGTAGAATCCCTGAATAAATCTTGGAAAGTAACTTTGAGCAAATCTCTGCAAAGAAAAGAGATCCCTGGAAAATTCTTAAAGGAATTCCTGGAGGAATTTCTCAAAAAACTTCGTGGGGAACTTTTCGATAAATCCTTTGCAAAATTCCTAGAAAAAGAATGAGGAAATGATAAGGAAGCAATGAGGAATTTATAAGAAAATTCCTGTAGAAATACTTTATTCAAATTCTTGAAGGACTGCCTGAAAGTTTTCTTGGAGAAATCTGTGGATGTACTTCTGTTAAAAAAAGAGCCCTGAATACCTGGAAAAACGCATAGTTAGGCGTCTATAAAAATCCATGAGAAAAACTCTTCAGAAATTCCTAGGAAATATTTTTTATTTTTTTTTAAAGAATTTGTGGAGAAATTATTTAAATAATCCTTTAAAAAATGCTGCAAAAATTTCTAGGGAACTATCTGGAATATCTGATGGAAATCCTTAAGGAATCTCTGTATGAGCTACCTGAAGAAAACTGTTCTAGTACGGATTCCTGAAATAATCTATGGGGGATTTTTTTAAGGAAACCCATGGAAGCTTTCCTACAGCAATTTTCAGAGATGGAGGATCCTCTACTAAAAATTCAAAAGGAAACTCTAGAGAAATTCTTGAGTGATGCATAAAAAATGTTCTCTAGAACATTAAAAAAAAAAATCTGTGGAAGACTTTCCGAAAGAAATTCCCGCGGAATTTTCTAAAAAAAAATACATGGCTCAATATTAGAAATAATCCAGGAAAGGTTTTATGAAAAGTTCCTAAATTAATTTCAAGGGAAATTTCTGGAAATCTTTGGAGAAAATTCAAATGGAGAATAATTTTCTAAAGTAATCAATTAAAGAACTTCTGAATGATTTCTCAGAGAAATCTCTGAAGATATGGCAAAATTAATTTAGAAGTCGATGGGAGATTTTCTGAAGAAACTCGTTGGAGAAATTTCTGAAGAAATACTTGGAGGATTTTTGGATGAATTTCAGAAGGTATGAGAAATTGAAGAAAATTTTCTGAATGAAAATTTCATAAATTTTTTTTATGCGGCTTTAGAGGAAGTTCTGGGGTAAACATTCAATAAAGTTCTGAAAATATCCCGCGACAAATTTCTGAAAGAATATCCGAAATATTTCTTTTATGTGTATGGATTCCTGAAGAAATCCGTGGAAGAGAACTCCAAATCACAGAGTTTTTTTTGGCAGAATTCGTAAACAGTATCTTATATTTAGGAGGAGAAATTTCCAGCAAGTTTGGAGACAAATAGTGATTATATTATGTTTGGGAGGGTGGAATAAAAACTTCTTTGCGTGAAAAAGTTGTCTATCCTTTCAAATAGGGGTAGAATTTTCCGCGATACTCTCCTATAATTAACATAAAAATACCATAAATATTCTTGAAAAGTTCTGCTTCAATTTCTTTACAAGAATTATGCTTTCAACGTTTCTCCAGTTAGTCCGCCAATCAAAAGAACTCAAAAGCTACATATATGGTGGATCCAGGTGTTGTAAAAAACATTTTCGTACGTTCTACTGTTCATCACATGAAATTTTGAAGGTGATATGAACACATCATCTACGGCGGAGTGCAGATGGAAGACGGGACTTGGAGAAGGAGAATGAACAATTAACCATGCATCAGCTGCTGAGAAAGCCAACCATCGTCCACACCGCGAAAATCGGGAGGCTCCGGTGGGTGGTTTATGTCATCAGGATGTCGGATAGAACCCGACTGAAATGGTTCTCGAGAGTCATCCGACCGGTACAAGAAGACGTGGAGCGCAGCGGTGGGTCGACCAAGTGGAGGACGATATGCGGACCCTACGCAGAGTGCAGAACTGGAGACAAACAGTCATGGACCGAGTGGAATGGAGACTGCTACTATGTACAGCAGAGGCCACTCAGGCCTTAGCCGGACCGGTAAGGTAAGGTATGAACACATCATAAGATGCTCCAAGGCCAAATTTGAGCAATTTCAATGTAAGCATTTCAGAGTGCAAATCCATATTTCTGTGTCTTGAATATTGTGGATACATACAATATGCAACCATTTCGTTTCGTTTCATAAAGTGCCAAATGAATCTGTCGTTGGGGCTGAGAATGTGTCAAAAATGCATACTTCCACCCAAATTCATTGTTCAAAAACTTATGCTTATTTGCCTGAAAAATTCATTTGAAATGAATAATTGGAAATCCATGTACAAATGTTGGAATAATAATTGGAGTTCGTAAATTTTCCTTGAAGCTACAAGTGCATGAAAATTAATGGTGAGAATGGGTCAAGGGAACTGAATTTGTTCCGCATTGACAACAAAGCCAGTTGGTAAAGTTCTGGCCAACTTTATTACTATTTACTCATATTTAATTATATGATAAATATGCGTTTGAGATTCTAAAAAGTTTCAACCACCTAAAAGTGTGATGTTTCATCGAGCCTTAAAAGTGACATTTTAAGAAGGCCTTATTTTCAAGCTTTTCTAGATGATTGATCAAAAGCTCACTAATTGTTCTAGAAACCTCATTTTTTTTGACAGGAATTGTTTGCATCTACGAGGATGACACCATTAAATTTGTGATTCGATATTCGCAATATTTAAGGAGATATTTCAGACAATGTTTTGACCCAATCTCGCTCCTCTGACCCATTGTCACACCCAACGTTGAGGGTCGTTATTAGGAGGAACGAATAATACGTGTCATACGTCGTCAAAGTTAAAAACACATTTATTATTACCACAAAATTGATTCTACTACTCCTCCGTGCATTTTTAAAGGGTGTGCGTTGACAGTGCTTTCTATTGTGCATTTTGTTAAGTTTGAAACTAGTGAAATTTTAATTACTGCAGTTTGCGAGTGTTGTGTGGTCCCATTCAATTGATATCCTACTTAGAACACCCAATTGGTGGTTTGTCCAAATCAAGCATTCAAGTTGAGCTTCTCACGTAGCCATTGGGTCTAACACAATACAGAGCAGCGAACCACCATGCACGTCGATGCAGCTCGAATGCCACTACCAATCACCCTGCTTAAGCAAATTGACTTCAAGCTGCACAAACGGTCCTGGTGATTTCTGTGGTTTGCATCCAACATTCGACTGAGGTGTATCCGGGTAGGCATGAACATTTCCACCGCATAAAAACCCCAAACCTCGGAACTTCATACGCAGCAGACACATATCGAACATTATCGACCGAGTAATGAGCACTGCTCTTCAGACCGCCCGGGCCGCCACCGAAGGGGTTCGAGTGCCACCGTACGAGGAAAAACTTTAAATATTGATTTTACGACACATAACACCGGTGGCGGCGCACGTACGCACAGACCGTGCTGGTTCGATGTCGCGGGATCCTCACTGAACTCAAGTCGAAAGTGAGAAAACATGCAAATAAAATTGTTTCAGTTACGGCCATTACCCGACGCCAAGGGAGAGGAGATCCGCACGACCCAGTGTCAATTCCAGAGGGGTGGTAGGGTGAGATGTGGTACTTTGACATGGTTATCGTACAGTAGCGATCGAAAATTTAACTGTGGTCTGGTAGAGTTTTTAAATACTTTTTCTATATAAATCTTTACATTTGATATTAAACATGTTTTAGTCTCTTAATCTCAACAAGAAGATTTCCGCCTCTGTCTCTATCTGCTACCAATATCATGCATTTCCTTTAAAAATACTTGGCGATCAAACTTACCATTCATCAGTTCTTTCGGAAATCTATGACAGAAGACCGTTAAACAGAAAGACGAAATAACAGAAGGTCGAAAGGATAAAAAGCTGAAGTGTAAAATTTGGAGGGATCAACATTCAAAAACTTATTTTTAGAGAAGATCGAAATTCTATGGAGTAAATAATTCTATACATTTTGCCCTATTGGTCTTTCGTCTTTTAGATCTTTTGTAAATTATAGTAAGGAAGACCATCCTCACTTCTCTTCTCTTTTCAGCTTAACGTCCCAACTGGAGCAAATCCTGCTTCTCAGGTTAGTGTTCTTCTATAGTTCCTTTTAGTTCTGAGCTTCCTGTGCCAATGACCATTTTGCATGTGTATATTATGTACGAGGTAAGAAGATATTCTATGTCCAAGAAAGTAAAGGAGATTTTCATTGCGAAAACTTTTTGGGCCGACCGGGAATCAAACTTGTTATGACTAAGGAACCCAAAGAAGAACAAATAGATAAATGCTTAAAACGTTGTAAATTTTGTGAATTTTTTTCTGCCCTCCACTATACCAGATCACAATAAATGGTTAAAGATTCTTTTTTTTTTGCTACAATGTATATCGAATGCCTCACCATGGCCAACCGCCCCTTTAGTGCAAAATAATCGAACCCTTTCGATGCCGATCGATACGATGGACAGTCAGTAGGTAGAGGTGGTGGGTGGCCCGAAAATGATTGCAATCGGATCCGCCCCCCTGTGACCACATGGGCGTGATTCCGGTTCATTCGCCAGAGGCATAATTTTAAATGATTTTTTTATCCCATTTCATTTCTGTGCGGGTCGATCGACCGGGGAGCAGCAAACCGATTTGCTACCGGAACTCGGTTTGGGTCGGGGATGTTCAACGGCGGTAATAGTGGCTGGGATTGGTAATTTTTGGATGGAACCCGAAGGCGGTGACGGGTCGGTCTTGCTGTTTTGATTTGGAATGTCAGTGTTGTGATTTGTATCGACTTGAAATACGATACAAAATATGGAAGGTTTGTTGGCTTTGACCTTTGGCACATAGCATAGGAAAAGCCAGTTGAGGCTGGGTAACGCCGTTTAAGGGTGTTTACCTCAAAGTTATACCAAGTTATACCTATCCTGAAAGCCTTAGTCCAAGCGCCAGTGAAGAGGACTTTTAGTTCAACTGTGTACTTTAGTCCTTCGGAAACTTATGGAGCTATCCTTGAATAAAGCCTTTCCAGTACTTGAACTTCTACAGGCATTCCTGGATGAATTTCAGGAGGAACTCATGAAGACATTGCTGAAGCAATTCGTGCAGGGTGTCTACTCATAAGACAAAATAAAGTTACCTGAGTTTCCTAGGTTTTTTCCAGGGGGGGAATTGACGAACCAGCCAAGGGCTAAAAGTCTCTTTAATAAAGACAAATCAATCAATCAATCAATCAATTCCATACACAATTTTGAACAAGATTATAAGAACTTGGATAATTATGTGCTAGTGGTGTAGTAATATTGAAATTTTGAAATTCTCTCCATGATTCTTCCTTCAAATCCTTCTCTCAGAGTTTTCCCTGAAATTAGGGAAGTGGAACAATCTTGGCAGGGCTTCTTATTTGGGCACTTTTCGGTTATAACCTTGGTTATAACTAAGCCAATTTGAAATCAATTGAAAGAATTTTTGAATCACGCCACTGTAGCATTGTGTGTTTGACATAACTTGACTGCTGTCACAATGTATATCCAGAGGGTTTTACGCATTTGCTTCCATAAATAGTTCCTTCTAAGATTATTCACGATTTTAAGTTTTTCGAGGTTTATCAAGGGGTCCTTGCTAGAGTATGTATGTATACCTCCCGAACTTTCATTAAGAGTTTCTCACTGGATTCATCCCGGAGATCTTTCCAAAATTTTTCGGAGCTCTTTCAGGTATTTCTCTTAGTGGTTTCGGGATAGATTTCTAACAGTATATTTGCAGAAGTTCTAGGATTTTCTTACAGAGACAGATATGTCTCATGGATTTTCTTGCAGGATTTCTCACGTAGTTCCACCCGGTATTCCTTTTAGAGGTTTTCAGAGTTCCTTCTTAAATGTCCTAATATTTCATCCTGGGGTTAGTCCCAGAAGTTCCTTTCTGGATTTCTCCAATAAGTCTTTGCGGAGATTTTCGCAAAATTTGGGATTCTTCCAGATATTTCTCCTGGAATTTCTTACAGGAAATCTCGTAAATTATCCAAGATTTTTTTTTTGAAAAATCCTGCAATAATTCCGGGAGCATTTTTAAAAGAAATCCCAAAAAGGAGCATCCAGAATCTCGAGAGAATTTGTGGTAGTGATTGCGGGAAGAGCTCTGGGAATAATCCCGAGAAAATCTGCAAGAAAATAATCGTAGATGAGCCTCTGCAATAAATTTGATAATCAACTAAACAGAAAACCCTTAAAAATATCTGGAAAAAAATCGCGGGACGAGCTCCATGAGAAATGCCAGCAGTTGCTCCTGCACAAATCCCACTCTCCAAAAAAATTTAGGAGAAAGTCCAGGATAAATTCCGAAAAACTCTGAGGGACATCTCAGGATCAACACCGGAAGGAAACTTCTGAGAGAAGTTCCGGGAGAAACTCCAAGAGAAATTGAAAAAGAAATCCAGCGAGAACTTTTCGGAAGTATATCAGCTGACAATTCTGCAGAAATTAAAGAAGAAACTCTAGAAGAAAGCTATCGGAAATTTACAGAAGAAACTTCGGAAGAAATCCCGCAAGGAATTCCTGTAGAAAATTTGTGAAAAACTCCTTAAAACCCTTGGAGGAGCTTTTGTAGAAATCTTAGAAGTATCTCCTTTAAGAGAAACTATTAGAAATTCCGCGACAACATATGCGGTATACCATGAGAGAAACTCTCTTGGAAATGTCGGGATAAATCCTGATAGAAACCCACAGGAGCTCTAAGAGCAATATTGGGAAAACCTCTAGAGAAATTATGTATCATATGAAAATTCCAGAAAAAAATCGAAAGGAATTCCGGAAGATATTCAAGGAAGAAGGAATCCTGAAAAGAAATGTTCGAATCATAGAAAATTGCTGGTAGGAGTCCGGAAGAATCTCCGCAAGGAATTCAAAAAGGAATACCAAGACATGTCGTGAAAAATATGAAGGGAATCTTGTAAATAATCCTGGAAAGAATTTCAAGAGGTATTTCCTAAAAGATTCTAGAAAGAACGGAATTTCTTGAAAATCGTTGTAGCCAAGTTTCTAGAAGCATACACTATCGCTACATAATCGATATTTTTTTATTCATATCCACAAGGTATCAAAATCTATGGACTCTATTTCTGAGAAGATTAACAAGTAATAAAATTCCCTTCTTCTTACATACGACCCAATGTGTTGTTTTATTTTTATCGGGGCAAATTTTCCCTGAGTATTGACGGTATTCAGTTAGTATCTTAGGTTTTTCCCTGTTAAATGAAATTCCCTAAGGGTTCTTGGTTTTCCACGTTTTCTCAGGTAGAAGACACCCTGTCGTGTAGAATTTTTTGGAGAAATTTCTGGAGAGATTTCTAGAGAAATTCCTGGGGGAATTCTTGGCGGAATATTTGAAGGAATTTATGGTTGAATTTTTGGAGGAATTTTGGAAGAAAGTTCTGAAGTAACTCTTTCAGAAATTCTCTGAGGGATTTCCGCAGAAATATGTTCAGGAATTCAAAGGGGAGTTTTTACAGGAATTAATGCAAGAATCACTGGAGAAATTTCTGGTAGAATTCCTTGAAAATTCTTTGGAATAATTTTTTTTTGAACTTTTGGAGAAATGCCTGGAGAACTTCCTGGAAGAATTTATGGAGAATTTTTTAGAAAAAGTTCTTAAGGAATTCCTAAAAAATTCCTTGAGGAATATCTGTAGAATCTTTTGCCAGAATTCCTAGAAAAAAAAATATAAAGAAATTGTGGGTGGATTTTTTGCAGAAATTTGTTGAGAAATTTCTGAAGGAGTCTCCGGAGGAATTTCTGCAGTTATTTCTGAAGAAACTCCTGTAGAATTCATGGAGAAAGTTCTGAAGTAATTTCTGTAGAAAGTTCTGAAGGAGTATCTGGAGAAATTTGTAGATTAATTCCTGGAAGAATTTTTGGAGCAATTTCTACAGGAATTCCTAAAGAAATTCTAAAAATGGTTTCCTAGAATTCTTAGAAGGATTTTCTAAAGCAATTCCTGAAGGAATTTCTGAAGGAATCACTGGAAAAATTTTTGGAAGGATCCCTGGATTCTTGTGGTTCGGACAAATCGTTGAAGAACCACTTGAGAAATTCTAAGAAGAATCAATGAATGTACTCCAGGAGGATTTTTTGAAGCAATCCCTGGAGAAACTTGTGGAGGAATTTTTGGCGGATTTTTTGAGAAATTTATGGTTAAATTCCTGAGGGAGCTTCTGGAGTAATTTCTAGAACAATTCCTGAAGTTATTTCTGGAGGAATTCCTGGAAAAAAATCTTATCAATTATTGGTTAAATTTTCCAGGTGATCTTCCTGAAGGAATTCATGGATGTTTTTTGAAGGAAGACTCTGAAGTAATTTCTGGAGGAATTCCAGGAGGAATCAATGGTATTTTTTTTTGGAAAAATACTTGGAGTAGACGTGTGCGCCTCCGCGCAGCACCGCCGTCGCCGACGTTTTTTTTTTCACGCCGTTGCCGCCAGCGATGACCCAGCGCGCCACTGTTCATATTTTTCAACGCTGCCAACCAAATTTTTCCACGTTGATGAGAAAACGGCCAAGATTTTTTTGTTCGCTAGAACCTTACAGGTGGTTCTGTTCAGATCAGATAGCAATAATAGTCATAATTTCTAAATTATTTGTAGGCACGTTTTTTTGTTTGATAATTTTTGACGTATTTTCTTTAGATCCTACTTGATATTCTACTCATAAATGGTTATGGTCACTTCTTCCAAAAATATGGCCATACGTAGCACCTTTTTTCAACAAAGACTCCCTTATCGTTACACCTGGAGATCACCACAGCATACGAAATAGCAAATCGAATAAGTTCCGATTAACGGACGGCACTTCTCCGACAATATCGACGTCAGGACCTATCGTGGCGCCAACATCGACTCCGACCACTACCCAGAGATGGTCAAACTGCGCCTAAATCTCTCCGTCATCAACAATGTACGGTATCGGCGACCGCCACGGTTCAGCATACGCGCAGAATCTCGAGGCCGCGTTGACAGACAAGGGCATGCTCGATGGGGCTCCTCTAGAGGACTGCTGGAATACATTGAAAGCAGTCCTCAACGACGCAACCGAGAGCACCGTCGGGTACGTGGAACGGAATCGATGGAACGAATGGTTTGACGAAGAGAGCAGAACGGTTTTGAAGGGGGAAAACGTAACGCGGGCGGTAATACTGCGACAATGGACCCGACAGAACGTGGAACGTTATAAACAGAAGCGGAAACAGCAGACCCGCCTCTTTCAGGAGGAAAAGGGCTGCCTGGAAGAAGCGGAGTGCGAATAAATGGAACTGCTGTGCCGTTTCCCAAGAAAAACGGAAATTCTACCAGAAGCTCAATGCATCACGCAACGGCTACGTGCCACGAGTCGAAATATGCAGGGATTAGAATGGAGGCCTCTTGACGGACGGTCGTGAGATTATCGAAAGGTGGAAGCAGCACTTCGATCAGCACCCGAATGGCTTGGAGATTATATGCACGGGAGACCACGGCAACGGAGGAAATGAAGACTATTTGGGATATGAGAACTTCAGGGCAATCACTATTTTGAATGCTGCCTACAAAGTGCTATCCCAGATCATCTTCCGTCGTCTGTCACCTAAAAAGAATGATTTCGTGGGAAGTTATCAAGCCGGCTTTATTGACGGCCGGTCGACACCGTACGGCAAATCCTTTACAAACGCCGTGAAGACCAGGTCCCAACGCATATCCTGTTCATCGGCATCAAAGCGGCATACGACAGTATCGACCGCGCGGAGCTCAGGACGAAAAAGGCTTTCCGGGGAAGCTGACTAGACTGATTAAAGCAACGATGGACGGTGTGCAAAACTGCGTAAGGGTTTCGAGTGAACTATCCAGTTCATTCAAATCCCGCCTCGGACTGCGACAAGGTGATTGACTCTCATGCCTACTCTTCAACATCGCTCTGGAAGGTGTGATGCGACGAGCCGGGCTCAACAGCCGGGGAACGATTTTCACAAAATCCGGTCAATTTGTGTGCTTTGCGGACGACATGGACATTATCGCTAGAACATTTGGAACGGTGGCAGAGCAGTACACCCGCCTGAAACGCGAAGCAGCAAAGGTCGGACTGGTGGTGAATGCCTCAAAAACAAAGTACATGCTGGTAGGCTAATGGCACAAATTTCCCAAATGGAGGAGAACGTGCCTCTGGAGCCGACCTACTGATACCTGCTGATAGGCGGAATTGAACACGACCGCGTTCGTCTAGGTAGTTCTGTGGCGATATACGGGGATACCTTCGAGGTGGTGGGGGAATTCGTCTACCTCGGATCCTTACTGACGGCTGACAACAACGTGAGGACCTGCAAGCACTCGGAGTTTTCGAGCGACGCGTGCTAAGGACGATCTTCGGCAATGTGCAGGAGAAGGGTATGTGGCGAAGAAGGATGAACCACGAGCTCGCTGTACTTTACGGTGAACCCAGCATCCAGAAGGTAGCCAAAGTTGGAAGGATACGATGGGCAGGGCATGTTGCAAGAATGCCGGACAACAAACCCTGCAAAGTTGGTGTTCGCGACAGATCCGGTTGGCAGAAGAATGCGTGGAGCACAGATAGCACGATGGGCAGATCAGGTTGAGCGTGACTTTGCGAGCTTCGGGCGTGACCGAGGATGGAGAACGGCAGCCACGAAGCGTGTATTATGAAGAAATATTGTTGATTAAGTTTTATCTTGAATTTGATGTAATACGGAATAAATGAATGATGAGACTAGATATATTTTACCTAAATTACAGTGTAGCTTTTTGGATTCCAAAATTATGCATTCAGTATGTAAGATTTTGGAATTCACATCTTTGCTTTTGTGTATCGATGGGTCACAAAAGTGAACAATGAACATTCCTTCTGGCTACAAAACAAAAATGTAGACAGACAATCTTACGCAATTGTTCAAAACGTACTTTACGGTAATTTCTTCTGGCTACTTCAAAATTACCGTTGACCCCAATGAGCATGCACACCAAAATGGACTGCCTTTGACTCAAAATCATTACGCAACACTTAGTTGGTCTGTACCCTCAAGTGGAGCTCATTATTTCCTCAACTCGGTTCGCGCCGTACTAACCGTATCCCAAATTCGGATGATTACTTACGCCCAATCGACGCGGTCATCACTCAAGTCAACAGCCATTATTCGGTGTCGTAATATTGTAAACTGTATACAGAGAACTGGGTAACATTGCTCATGCTCTTTCCAATGGCCACCGTCGTCATTCGTCAAACCGAACTTTGACAGACTCGTAATTAACTGCACTCCCAGTTCCCAAAGCCCCCCACTTTTTTCGGTAACCAGTTTCACTTCGCAGAATCCTTCCCATCCTTCGTACGCACATGTCCGTCTACATATGGTACGGATGACGGTACCCAGACAAGTTTTGCTGTTACGAAATCACCACCTAGCACCGGTAGTAACAGGATTATGATCTCACCGCAGCACACACAATACAGGTCCCCGTATCCAAATTGTTTTGCATGGTTCACCTACCCACCGCATAGGTACGTGGTGTGCTATCTTGCGCACATATTACGCACGCTGGAAGTATGACAGCAGCTTACTTATTTCATCCGACCAACCGATTCGAATTCGTGTATGGCCTTTACAACAAACAACAGCTGCGCGCGCGCGTCCGCAACTTTGGGTGAAAGTGATCTCCCAGAAACGAGTCACGAAGCAGAAGCAGGAACAGGCGTAGCGATTACCTTACCGACGTGAGGCGTCATGCAGGTTGGGCGACGAGACGCGAAGCGGGGATCTCGGATCTGCCTTGTTTTGGGTGAGAGTCAAAATTCCATGCGCGCTTCACTATAATGAAGGGAAGTGGAGTAAAATGCGCTACCAACAGCGAATTTCCAATCCCAGATACGCTCAGCTTCATTTCACACCGAGTCCCCTACCGGTGGTGATCGGTGACACGAAGGCCCTCCAGGTGGTAACAATCGAATCATGAGTCGCAACACGCACACGGTGCTGGTGCTTCCGATGCACGGATCGCGGTTTGATGGGGTGCACAGTGCACCTCTCCAGCGGAGGTGATAGTAAAATGATGTCTCGAGATATGGCAATTTACGACTACGTGTCGGGTGGTGGCAGCGGGCGATGGTGATGGTGGTGGAGGCAGCGCGTAAATTTGATCGTGGGCTTCTTTGATTGCTGTTTTGTGTCTGTCGTTTTCGTGGAATTGATCTGTCGAATGAGCTTTCACGCCTTCGAACGCCTGGGTGTCGGTTGAAAGGTTGATATGGATTGATCGTTTGAATTGATTGTTGACGCTTGGAATTTGGTGCATGTTATTGGGTGATTGGTTTCGAGAAACGGATTTATTGAAGGGTTGTGATCTTTTCAAGATTAATTTAGGTTTTATTTTGGTTGGGTTACTTTTTAGAGACTTTTTACGCAAACCACCATACAGTATTTTAATATATGACAAAAGGTCGAAAGCTCTGAAAGAGTTATTGAAGGGATCCCTAAAGGAATTCATGGACGAAACGCTGGAGGAATTACTTGAAAAATTCCTGAAGGAATCCTTGGAGTGATTCTAAGAGCATTTTCTTGGTGAATTCTTGGAAGAATTTCTCAAGCAATCTCTGGAGGAATTCTTGGGGAAATCCCTCAAGAAATTCCTAGAGGAATCCCTGAGGAAATTCCCGAAGGAATCCTTGATGAAATTCCTGAAAGAAACGCTTGAAGAAATTCCTAAAGAAATCCCTAGAGGTATTTCTGAAGGAATCATTGAAGAAATACCTGTAGGTATTCCTGGAGGAATCCCTGACAGAATATATGAAGGAATCCCAAATGGAATTCCTGTATGAATCCCTTGAGAAATCATTGAAGGAATACCTGGAAGTGTTCTTGAAGGAAAAGCAGCAGGAATTCCTGAAGAAATCCGTAAAGAATTTCCTGAAGGAATACTTTGAGGAATTCCTAAAAAAAATGCTGAAAAAATTCCTGAAGGAATCACTAGAGAAATTCCTGAACGAATTCCTGGAGAAATTCCTGAAGAAATCCCTGAAGGAATCCCTGAAGATTTCCTGAAGAAGTTCCTAAAGGAATCTCTTGAGGAATTCCTGAAGGAATCTCTTGAGGAATTTCTGGAGGAATCTCTCGAGGAATTTCTGAAGGAATTTCTTGAGGAATTTCTAAAGGAATCTCTTGAGGAATTTCTGGAGGAATCTCTTGAGGAATTTCTGAAGAAATCTCTTGAGGAATCCTTGAAGGAATCTCTGGAGAAATTTCTGAAGGAATCTCTGGAGGAATTCCTGAAGGAATCTCTGAAGGAATTCTTGAAGGAATCTTTTGAGGAATTTCTGAAGGAATCTCTGGAGCAATTCCTGAAGGAATCTCTAGAAGAATTGTGAAGGAATCTCTAGAGAAATTTATGAAGGAACCTCTGGAGAAAATCCTGAAGGATTCTCTGGAGGAATTCTTGAAGGAATCTCTGGAGGAATTTCTGAAGAAATCTCGTAAGGATTTCCTGAAGAAAACCCTGGAAAAATTCCTGAGAAAATCTCTGGAGGAATTCCTGAATAAATCTCTGGAGGAATTCCTGAAGGAATCCCTGGAGGAATTACTGAAGGAATCTCTTAAGGAATTCCTGAAGG
Source organism: Aedes albopictus (assembly GCF_035046485.1). Classification (NCBI taxonomy): domain Eukaryota; kingdom Metazoa; phylum Arthropoda; class Insecta; order Diptera; family Culicidae; genus Aedes; species Aedes albopictus. The sequence goes on along the minus strand of NC_085138.1, from coordinate 56,785,121 downwards.
AATTTCTTGAGGAATTCCTGAAGGAATTTCTTGAGGAATTCCTGAAGGAATTTCTTGAGGAATTCCTGAAGGAATTTCTTGAGGAATTTCTGAAGGAATTTCTTGAGGAATTCCTGACGGAATTTCTTGAGAAATTTCTGGAGGAATTGCTGAAGGCATCTCTGTAGTAATTTCTGAAGGTATCCCTGGAGGAATTCTTGAAGGAATCTCTGGAGTAACACCTGAAGGAATCTGTGGCGCAATTCCTAAAGGAATCCCTGGAGGAATTCCTGAAGGAATTCCTGAAAAAAATCCTGAAATCTCTAGAGGAATTTCTAAAGGAATCTCTTGAGGAATTCCTGAAGCAATCTCTCGAGAAATTTCTAGAGAAATTTCTGGAGAAATTCCTGAAGAAATCTTTTGGAGAATTTTTGTAGGAATCTCTGGAGGAATTCCTGGAGGATTCTCTAGGGGAATTTCTGTAGGAATCTCTGGAGGAATTCCTGGAGGAATTCCTGGAGGAAGCTCTGGACGAATCTCTGAGAGAATGTCTGAAGGAATCTCTAGAGGAATCCCTGAAGGAATCTGTGGAGCAATTCCTGAAGAAATCTCTGGAGGAATTCCTGAAGGATTCTTTGGAGGAATTTGTAAAGATATCTCTAGGAGAATTCCTGAAGGAATCTATGTAGGAATAATCGAAGGAATCTCTGGAGGAATGTCTAAAGGAATCTCTAGAGGAATATCTGAAGGAATCTCTGGAGGAATTCCTGAAGTAATCCCTAGAGCGATTCCTGAAGGTATCTCTGGAAGAATTTTTGAAGGAATCTCTGGAAGAATTTCTGATAGAATCTGTGGAACAATTCCTGAAGAAATCTCTGGAAGTATTCCAAAAGGAATCTCTTGAGCAATTCTTAAAGATATCTCTTGAAGAATTTCTGAAGGAATCTCTTGAGGAATTCCTGTAGGAATCTCTGGAGGAATTCCTGATCGAATCACTGAAGAAATTATTGAAAAAAATATATAAAAGAATTCCTGAAGGAATCCCTGGAGAAATTCCAGAAGCAATCTTTCGAGGAATTCCTGCAGGATTTTTTTAGGAATTTCTGGAGGAAATGCTGAAAGAATCTCTGAAGGCATTCCTTCAAGAATCAGCGGAGCAATTCCTGAAGGAATCTCGGGAGGAATCTCTGAAGGAATTCCTGAAGGAATTCCTGAAGGAATTCCTGAAGGAATCTCTGGAGGAATTACTGAAAGAATTTATGGAGGGATTCCTGAAGGAATTTCTTAAGAAATTCCTGCAGGAATCTCGTGGAAATTTCTGGAGGAATCTCTGGAGGAATGTTTGAAGATATCCCTGGAGGAATATCTAAAGGAATTTCTGAAGGAATCTCTAAAGTAATTCTTGAAGGAATCTCGGGAGGAATTTCTGAAGAAATCTCTGGAGTAATTCCTGAACGAATCTCTGGAGGAATTTCTGAGGGAATCTCTAAAGAGATTCCTGAAGGAATCTCTGGAGGAATTCCTGAAGGTATCTCTTAAGGAATTCCTGAAGGAATCTCTAGAGGAATTCCTGAAGGTATCTCTTAAGGAATTCGTAAAGGAATCTCTTGAGGAATGTCTGATGGAATCTGTGGAGCAATTCCTGAAGAAATCTTTGCGGAAATTCCTGAAGAAATCCCTGGAGGAATTCCCGAAGGAATCTTTCGAGGAATTGCTAAAGGAATTTCTGGAGGAATGGCTGAAGAAATCTATGAAGTAATTCCCAAAGGGACCTCTGGGGGAATTCCTGAAGGAATCTCTGTAGTAATTTCTGAAGGAATCTGCGGAGCAATTCCTGGAGGAATGTCTGAAGTTATTCCTGAAGAAATCTTTGAAGCTATTCCTGAAGGATTCTTGGGAGGAATTTCTGAAGATATCTCTGGGGGAATTCCTGCAGGAATCACTGGAGGAATACTTGGAGGAATCTCTGGAGGAATGTCTGAAGGAATCTCTAGAGGATTCTTTGAAGGAATCTCTGGAGGAATTCCTGGAGGAATCTCTGTAGGAGTTTCTGAGGGAAGCTCTGGAGGAATTCCTGATGGAATCCATGGAGCAATTCCTGAAGAAATCTCTGGAAGTATTTCTGAAGGAATCTCTTAAGGGATTCTTAAAGATATCGCTTGAGGAATTCCCGAAGAAATCTGTGGAGCTATTCCTGGAGAAATCTGTGGAGTTATTCCTGAAGAAATCCCTGGAGATTATTCCTGAAGGAATCTCTGGAGGAATTCCAGAAGGAATCTTTCGAGGAATTTCTGAAGGATTTTTTTTTTCAGGAATTGCTGGAGGAAATTCTGAAGGAATCTATGCAGAAATCGCTGAAGGAATCTCTGGAGAAATTCCTGAAGGAATCTCTGGAGGAATTCCTGAAGGAACCTCTGGAGGAATTCCTGAAGAAAACTCTGAAGGAGTTACTGAAGGAATTTCTGGAGGAATTCGTGAAGGCAATTCTTGAGAAATTCCTGAAGGAATCTCGGGGAAATTTCTGGAGGATTCTCTGGAGTAATTCTTGAAGGAATCTCTGTAGGAATTTCTGAAGGAATCTTTGGAGCAATTCCTGAAGGAATCTCTGGAGGAATTTTTGATGGAATCTATGGAGCAATTCATGATTTCTGGAAGTATTCCCGAAGGAATCTCTTGAAGAATTGCTGAAGGAATGTCTTGAGGAATTCCTGACGAAATCTGTGGAGCTATTCTTGAAGAAATCTGTGGAGTTATTCCTGAAGAAATCTCTGGAGGAATTCCTGAAGGAATCCCTGGAGGAATTCCAGAAGGAATCTTTCGAAGAATTTCTAAAGGATTTTTTTCAGGAATTTCTGGAGGAAATGCTGAAGGAATCTCTGGAGAAATCGTTGATGGAATCTCTGGAAAAATTCCTGAAGGAATCTCTGGAGGAATTCTTGAAGCATCCTCTGGAGGAATTCCTGAAGGAATCTCTGGAGGAGTTACTGAAGGAATTTCTAGAGGAATTCGTGAAGGCAATTCTTGAGAAATTCCTGAAGGAATCTCTGGGAAATTTCTGGAGGATTCTCTGGAGTAATTCTTCAAGGAATCTCTGTAGGAATTTCTGAAGTAATCTTTTGAGTAATTCCTGAAGGAATCTCTGGAGGAATTTCTGATGGATTCTATGGAGCAATTCATGATTTCTGAAAGTATTCCCGAAGGAATCTCTTGAGGAATTGCTGAAGGAATGTCTTAAGGAATTCCTGACGAAATCTGTGGAGTTATTCTTGAAGAAATCTGTAGAGTTATTCCTGAAGAAATCTCTGGAGGAATTCCTGAAGGAATCCCTGGAGGAATTCCAGAAGGAATCTTTCGAAGAATTTCTAAAGGATTTTTTTCAGGAATTTCTGGAGGAAATGCTGAAGGAATATCTAGAGAAATCGTTGAAGGAATTTCTGGAGAAATTCCTGAAGGAATCTCTGGAGGAATTCTTGAAGGATCCTCTGGAGGAATTCCTGAAGGAATCTCTGGAGGAGTTACTGAAGGAATTTCTGGAGGAATTCGTGAAGGAATTTCTTGAGAAATTCCTGAAGGAATCTTGGGGAAATTGCTGGAGGAATCCCTAGAGTAATTCTTGAAGGAATCTCTGGAGAAATTCCTGAAGGAATCTCTGGATGAATTTCTGAGGGAATCTCTGGAGTAATTCCTGAAGGAATCTCTGGAGGAATTCCTGATGGAATCCCTGGAGAAATTCCAGAAGGAATCTTTCGAGGAATTTCTAAAGGATTTTTTTTCAGGAATTTCTGGAGGAAATGCTGAAGGAATATCTGAAGAAATCGTTGAAGGAATCTCTGGAAGATTTCGTGAGGTAATCTCTGGAGTAATTCCTGAAAGAATCAGTGGAGCAATTCCTGAAGGAATCTCTGGGGGAATGTCTGATTTGAGAAATTGCTGAAGGAATTTAAGGGAAATTTCTGGAGGAATTTAAGGGAAATTTCTGGAAGAATCACTGGAGGAATTTATGGGGGAATCTCTGGAGGAATTTCTGAAGAAATCTCTAGAGTTATTCTTGAAGGAATCTCTGGAGGAATTTCTGAAGGAATCTCTGGAGGAATTCCTGAAGGAACCTCTGGAGGGATTTCTGAAGGTATCTCTTGAGGAATTCCTGAAGGAATCTCTTGAGGAATGTCTGATGGAATCTGTGGAGCAATTCCTGAAGAAATCTTTGCAGAAATTCCTGAAAGAATCCCTGGAGGAATTCCTGAAGGAACCTTTGGAGGAATTTCTGAAGGAATTTCTTGAGGAATATCTGGAGGAATTGCTGAAGAAATCTCTGAAGTTATTCCTAAAGGGATCTCTGGAGGAATTTCTGAAGGAATCTCTGTAGTTATTTCTAAAGGAATTTGTGGATAAATTGCTGAAGGAATCTCTAGAGGAATCTCTGAAAGAATCAGTGGAGCAATTTCTGAAGGAATCTCTGGGGAAATGTCTGAAGGAATCTCTAGAGGAATTTCTTAAGGAATCTCTGGAGGAATTCCTGAAGGAATCTTTGGAGGAATTCCTGAAAGAATTTCTGGAGGAATTTGTGAAAGAATATTGGGAGGAATTCATGGAAGAATCCCTAAGAAAATTCCTGGAGAAATCCCTTCAAGCATTTCTTCTTCAATCATTGGAAGAACTTCTGAAGAAATCTCAAGAGATATTTCTGTAGGAATTTCTGGCAGAATTCATGGAGGTATTTTTGAGGGAATTCGAAATATCCACGCATTTGCCGCTTTGGCTACATGGGCATCCTATTTCATGTTATATTTTAAATGACATTCAATGATGATATTTAAACCTCTACAGCTTCGCCAGAAACCAATCGCACGTGTTCTTTTCTTGTTAACCTTGCAACAGTTTACTGAACAATCATTCATTTTAGCAAAACCGCAAACTTTTATCGTATTTGCCATAGCTTGCCCTCGAATCGAAACCGCAAACCTTTTCTATGTTGTTAGCAATCACTTCACCCTGCAATCAGCTCCTCTCCTATTTCCATCCACCCCACCATCCGGCTGCCACCATGTTGCAGCTTCCAAACAAACAAACATATTTTCAAGCACACGAAAAATTACTGCTACATACTTACTGTTTACCTCAACTTACACCACCGAAATGACGAAGAAAAAAAGGAAAAGGTAAGGGGAAGTTAGGACGCGGAAAAATCAGTAATTTCATTAAAACTTTGACAACCTATCGACAAAAAAAAAGCAACTGCGAAGGAGTTTCGCCGGCAATGCATAAGCAATTCACCGAGTTTCTGCTGCTGATTTCCCGGTTTCTTCTTGGACGGTGATGGTGGTGTTGAAGACATCGTGTCCCGGCACACCGCGACGGTTAAGGTTGGTTAGGAGAGTTTTGTACTTCCACGCCTCCACCCAACCTCACTGAACTCGGGCGTTCTGTGACATCGTCGCGCCGTCGGATCCCATCATTATAAGCATCGTTGAACGCAATATCATGACACGATTGTTGGCGCGGTTAGCTGGGGAGATTGGGGATTTGGAATTGGTTGGGTGGGTGGAAAATGTCGGTATCAAACGGCTATGGAATAAACTTAAGTGGTCGGGTACGATTTTGAGGTTTTGTCGAGCCCTTCTTTCCACATAAAACTGGTGTCATGTGTGCGAATTGGAGTGTCACAGGCGGTAAACGTGCAGCTTTTAAGAGAGACCAAGCTGAGGGTGTATAAGTTCCATTTCCGGAACGGTCCGTGATTTTCTTTCCCCTGAAATTAAAGTATGTATTTCCACGCCAGGTTCGAAATGTACTAATGTAAACATCATCAATTTACGAATAAAGTTAATTGAAAGAATGCGGAAGACATATTTGGACCACATTCAATCTGAGAAGTAGGCTCCGTCCCAAAGATCAAACTAGGATGGGGTTGGAAGACACGTGTTTGTACGTGTATAACTAGTAAAGTACTGCATTAGAGAGCCACTTAAATTTTCAATCTCTTTTTGTTGTACAGAGGTAAAAAATGAAATCTTCGATAAATCGTGTCTATTCAGGATTTCTGTATTTTATAAGTTGCTTACCGAGGTTATGAATTTGACAAAAAATGTCTGTTTCATTATTCAGTGAAAGGGATCAGTGTTTCGGCAGTTAGACAAAAAATTACCTGAAAGAAAAAGAAAGAAAAAATAATATTAATATATTTATATAATACCTTGAACGTACGTTTTCATCACAAATTCTGTTTCGAAAAATCCATAAGTCAGCTCAAGAGGCAGGTTCAAGCCTGCAGAATACACATGCCTTAAACGTTGAATTCAGATTTGAATTCAGAACACAAGTCTTCGATAAAGATTTGGAGAATCCGCCGTTTAGGCTATCGCAGTATGTACACTAAAGTCTCTTTTTTTGCAGGTTATTTTTATGCACTTAAATTTATGTATCTTTTCTTATGCCATACATAAAAAAGTGATGGCTATTGATAACCAATATGGTGCCTGTGAGAATTTGATAATGGCAGTAACTATGGGGGCCTGGCCAAGCAGCACTTATGTCACAAAAAAGTGTCGACAGCGTAGGTTGCACAGGAGCTGCATTTATGTAATTCCAACTCAAAGGCATAATAACTTAAAAATTACTCCTGTACAACAAAAATTCTGCGCTGACGACACTTCTTTGTGACATGTGTGCTGCTTGGGTGTCCTCTAGGCCGTCCCTTACTTTGAAAAAAAAAAACCCTAATTAATCCACCTTGCGGTGATGGTGCCTTTCTCGTGCCTTCAAAAACACATTTCAACACAACTCAAGTGACATGTTGATGAATATCGCGTATGAAACGTTTAACGTATGAAACATTTAACAGTAATCCATTTCATGGCATCAGAGATCATATCATTTATCTGGTTTTTGATTTTTGAGCCTTGAACTCTTAAAAAACAGCTGCAATCTTGAATTTTGAGCCGCGCCATTTGGGATCTATGTCCAACAGCTTGGAAATTCTGGTCGCTATTTTTGGACTCCAGACTTCTTCCCCATATCAGATACACCCATATAGAATGGTTTTAGAGCCCAAAACTCCATTAAACAGCCGCCATTTTGAATGTTGAGACGCCTTCTTGGATATTTTGGTAGCTATTTTTGAACTCCGGTTGTCTTCTCCATACCAAATATACCCATATTGAACGGTTTTAGAGCGTAAACCTCCATTAAGCAGCTGCCATCTTGAAGTTTATGCCGCCATCATGAATTTTAAGAAGCCATATATCCATATAGTGAACATATAGCCTTTCAGTACACTTCGGTGTACGAGTAAGGCAAAACAATATTTTCGAGCTTAAATGCTGTAGAAGACTAAAATATTTAACTAAACCAACAGATTGAAAGATCTGATTTTGATACACACTAAAAAATTCTGAAATTTGCACGAGACAGAAACATCAATGAACGTAAACATTTTTAAGACTGAATCACAAATTGGACTCAATTGTACGCGCATCATGTAAGTCCTGGTTAGTTGCGTTAGATGTCAACAAATCCACTTTACCAGAAACGTAGAATTATTATCACATTCATCTGCCACCTTCCAACTCGGTGAAATAGCCGAGAGGTAAGAGATATGGCTCACAATCAGCAGATCCTGAGTTCGAATCCAGGCATGTTAATATTATACTTGTATATGTTTCTATTATGTTAATATTATACTATAGATCGGTTCTAGCGATTGCTAGACGCTAAGAAAATATAAGTCCAAGGAGACATAAATTTACATGTTTTGATTTCTAAATTTGTGTCTTTGAAGACGCTTGTATATGTCAAGTTCAAGACACCTAAAATTACATGTTTTTTTCTTGGTGTGTAGAAAATTCAATAAACTTTCGAATGAGGGTTAAAAAGCTGCAATAAGTTTGACCATTTTCAAGTTATAGCCAGTTTGAGGCAAACAAAGTCAAAAACATGTAAAGTTCAATTACTATGTAACGGTCGAGATTTGACAAACTTCTTAAAAAGTTTGCATTCACCCATCGGGACCCCCCGGAACCGGTTAAGGAACACTACCGGTTCAGATATGGTCCGATACTGTTTTCCTGCTAACCGTTCTTCAGGTTATCGAAAATGCCGCCGTTTGTTGTGTCACATGAATGAGTTATGTTCAATTTTATATTTGGTCACTTCCGGCGGAACACCCAGAACCGGTTTTGGAACACTACTGTTTCCCTGATAACCGTTCATCACGTTATCGAAAATGCCGCTGTTTGATGTGTCGCATGCATGGGTTTGATTCTCTTTTATATTTGGCCACTTCCGGCGGGACATCCGGAACCGGTTCTGGAACACTACCGGTTCTGATATGGTTTGAGACTATTTTCCTGCTTACCGTTCATCAGATTATCGAAAATTCTGTGGTTTGATGTGTCGCATGCTGGGTATGGTTCTCTTTTGTGTATGGCCACTTCCGGCGGGACATCTGGAACCGGTTCCGGAACACTACCGGTTCAGATATGGTCTGAGACTATTTTCCTGCTTACCGTTCATCAGGTTATCAAATATGCCACGGTTTGATGTGCCGCATGCATGGGTTTGGTTCTCTTTTATATTTGGTCACTTCCGGCGGGACATCCGGAACCGGTTCCGGAACGCTACCGGTTCAGATATGATCTGATACTATTTTCCTGCTAACTGTTCATCAGGTTACCGAAAATGCTGCTGTTTGAAGTGTCGCATGAATGATTTATGTTCAATTTTATATTTGGCCACTTCCGGCGGGACATCCGGAACCGGTTCCGGACCACTTTTGGTTCAGATATGGTCTGAGACTATTTTCCTGCTTTCCATTTATCACATGATCAAAAATGCCATGGTTTGATATGTCGCATGCATGGGTTTGTTGCATTTTCATGTCTGGCTCCTCCCAGATGTACCGATCCGGAACACCTAAATGGCCATAACTCCGGAATGGCTGAACCGATCCGAACCATTTTCAATAGGAAACAATGGGACCAGATTCCGCGTCGAATGAACCGTCGGTCATTAAAATTGGTTGAGGTTTACTGCCAAAAAGTGATGTGAGTTTATTTTGTACACACACATACTCACACACACACATACACACACACACACATACATACACACACACAGACATCACCTCAATTCGTCGAGCTGAGTTGATTGGTATATGTGACTCGACCCTCCGGGCCTTCTATCAGAAAGTCATTTTTGGAGTGAACATATAGCCTTTCCAGTACACTTAGTGTACGAGAAAGGCAAAAATGAAAATGTTTTAAGTTCGCTATTGGAAATGATCGTTTTAGCTCCGAAATAATCGTGTCAAAATTTGAAGTCCGTATCTCAAGGCTAAGTGGTCCCTCAAGGGGCCTAAAGTTGTCAAAAATTGTATGGGACTAAAAAAATGATTTTTTTTCGACGAAAAAAATAGCGTAATTTTTTCGTCGATAAAAAAACTTCATGTTTTTTAGTCCCATACAATTTTTGACAACTTTAGGCCCCTTGAGGGACCACTTAGCCTTGAGATACGGACTTCAAATTTTGACACAATCATTTCTGAGCTGAAACAAACTTATAACATTTCCAATTTTCGCAAAATAAGGGACGACCTAGTGTCCATGAACTACTTAAGACTCTTAGTGGGAAGAGAAGAGTCTGGTCCAAACTCTATGCTTTATACAAAATTCGAAAATTTTGTATGGACATAAGTCTACGAGGGGTAGGGGGGTCTGAGTGCATCTGCGTTGCAGTTGTAGTGCTCTACACACGCACAAGCAAAGATCTCTAACTACATAGCAATTGCTTGCAACCCAGTAATAACTGGTCCACTGAACCTGGAAAATTTTCGGGGCTTATGAACTCCATTGTACCGAACTGCAAGATGACGTCTCGTGGCTTTAACTGATTACTTGACGCATAGTAATTGATTGGCTAGATGCGAACGGAAAACAGGACATGCCACATAAGTACAATTTATTGTTCATAATAATATATTAATTTCCCCCAATAGCAGGGAATTATAAAAAGGGGTCTTAGGAAATTTCAAGGGGTTCCAGGAGGCTCCAGGGTGTTTTTTTTTTTAAAGACAATTACACCGTCTTCGACCTTACGGCCTCTACAGACTGAACAGTACAAACATTCGACAACGGACAACACATATAACACCCAGTGGCCCAGTGGAGAATTTTCCGTTTGACGAAAAGTTTTCCCCGACTGGAGCGGGAATCGAACCCACTCTCCGAGGCTTACGAGACACCTAAACGACTGACGTCGCTAACCGCTCGGCCACGAAGCCCACAGTGTTTCAGGGGCACTTAAAGAGTTCCAGGGGAATTTGGGAGGGTCTCATGGGCGTTTCAGGTACGAGGAGATCACAGGGGCTTTTCAAAAGGCTCCCAAGGGGTATTAAAGGGCACTAGGAGGTCTCAGGCACGTTTAGCTCTCTAACACAGTTTAAGCATTTTTGAATTTTTTGTTTCCAGGGCAATCAAAACCTTAATATTTTTGGCTGATATTTAGGACTGTTATGTGTATCTCAAAATGGTTTTTGATGTCTTTCAAAGTGTAGAGTGAACGCACTAGTCTTCGCCCCTGAAAGTTTTTTTTTTCTAATCTTTGCCACTCCATGCATACAAATGAAATTTGTATAGAAGGGGCGAAGACTACAGCAGTGGCGAATATGAGCGCTTTCGTCTTTTCCATTAGAAAATAATTGAACAAAACTTTGGGGACTTTTCAGATGTGAATGTTTTTTTGTATTGAGTCGAAACAATTGATATATTTTAAGATTTTCCTCAATTATTCTATAATAGTGAAAGAGTTTGGAAGAGATGAATACACTCCTAAATTATTTTCCGGAAAATAAAATTGACCATGAAAAAAAAATCTAATAGAAATATTTTAACAACCACCGTGAAATCTCAAAATGTTTTCATCTTGAAAAATTCGCGTCCCATATAGGCTTTCAGAGAAAATACAAAAGTTAAGGGATGTGAAAAAAATGAAAATCATAAACTAAAATTCGTGATATCACGAACGAAAAATAATCACCTTTCAAACATGTTTAAATCGGTTTCAGGTGACGAAAAATGATATTTAGATCAAAATAAAAATTATGTATTGAAAGAGTCTCAAAAGTGTCTCAAAAGGTCCCTGGGCTCTCAGAGGCGCTTGAGGGCCACTTGATGGGTGTTTCAGGGGATTCCTGGGGCGTTCCAGGAATCTCAAAGGCGATTTCAAGGGGTCACAGGATATTTTAGTAGGTCTTAGGGACACAAAGGGGTGTTTAGGAGTTCTCAGATGATTTCAAAGGAGTTTCAGCGGATACCTAGAGGTCTCAGGAGCATTTCTGGGGGTCTCAGGGGGTACCTGGAGTTCTCAGGAACATTTCAGGAGGTCTTTGGGGCGTTATGGAGGGTCTTAGAGGCTTTCAGGGGTTATTTGTTGATCTCAGGGGGTTCACGGGGTACCTAGTGGTCTCAGGAGCGTTTCAAGAGATCCCTGGGGAATTCAGGAAGTATTTTGAGGTCTCAGGTACGTTTCAGAGAATCTCAGGGAGTACCTGAAGGTCTCATGAACGTTTTAGAGGGTACTATGTGATCTTAGGGGAGTTCCGGCTGGGCCGCATGGGCGCTTCAAGGGGTCTCAATGGAGTTTCAGGGATCTTAGGAGTATTTCAGGGGGTTTCAGGAGGGTATCTGAAGGTCTCAGGAGTGTTTTAGAGGGTCAGGGGTTGTTCCAGGGAATCTCAAGGAGTTTCAAGGGGTTTTAGGAATCTTTGGAGGATTCATACTGTTTGAAACGCCCCTGGAATCTACGTAATCACTTTGAAATATCTCTGAAATCTCTGAAACTCCTTGATATCACACAGTAAGATAGACTCTTGAAACATCTTGAAACGCTCCTGACTTGCCTTGAACGCCCCTAAAACCTCCATAATCCATTGAAATCCCCGTTATCAGTTTGAAATATCTCTGAAACCCCTAGGACCGCCTTTCCAAAGGCTCCAGCACCCTCTGAAATGCAACTTAAAACCTCTGGAAGCGTCCCTGAAATGCAATCGAACGCCGCTAAAATCTCTCCTAACGCTCTTAAAAGGTTTCTGAAACTTCCTGTAACCCACCCTTAAAAATCCTTGAAATGTTCCGGAAACATACGTAATACAATTCAAACATCCCTGAAATCTACGTTATGATATTTGTTAGCGTCCCTGTTAAACGTAAATAGAAATTAGTCTGATTATGAGAAAAAGAAGCCTGAACTTGAAGAAATTTGACATTTTCAAAAATTATTTACTGGATTCGATTACTGGAAGTATTCCTGAAGAAATTATTGACTGATTATACGAAGTGATTCTTGGAGGTACTTCTAAAATGTATCAAAAAAAAATCCAGAAATCGTATGTAAATTTTTGAGTGAAAATTATAATAGAATTCTTTTGAAAACTTCTAATGGGGTACATTTTAGAAAAAAAATGTGATGAAACTCAAAAGTACCTGATATAAAATTTTGCTGAATTAGTTTTCGAAATTTTGCGCATTTCAAGTAGATATTTTTTAACAACTGAAAACATGTTTTTCTTGCGGTGGACGTAGGATCAAACGAACTTCTAAATTCCGAGTGAGAAAGAAATGTAAAGTTGTTGATTTCGATACGAAACAGCAATGTCGCTCATAAAAAAAATACTTACGGAAGACTCTCCGAAAATTGCTTGATGAATTTTGACTATTATGATGTAATGCTATACATTTCTATTTGAAAATGTGCCTAAATATTCGATTCAAATGCATTTCTCAATTTTTTGTTTTTTTTTTGAATTTTTATCAAATAACACCGAAGAAGGATCGCGGTATCATCTTACTTTATTTCCTAATAGATTTTTTTAAATGTTGTTCCCATTTTTATTAGGAAACTTTGTTTAAAAAGGTTTTTGTTAAAAGGGAAAAAAATATCTACGAAAAAAATCAGGAGATTTAATAAAAATCAAAACCTACAAAAAGAGGTTATGCATCGAGTTTTGCTTAAAACAATTTCTCCATTTTTTTACCAAAACCTGGGATTTTCGAGAGGATTTCATGAAATTATCTCATTATATTTTTAAAACATTCACCACAAATGTTAAGCCCGATATTATTCCAAAGAATGTCATCTTTGAGGTTGAAAAACTTCTGACAAAAAGCAAAATGTAAGAAGAATTGGAAGTCGAAGTGAAGGTTCATAATGGAAATATAAAAACTTTCTTGTTACGTTATAGTTACGTGTTGAATTTTTTTAGGAACCTTCAACGAAAATTCGAAATGGATAAAGATATTCGGAAAACACTTTGATGGAATTCCAAACACAATTGCTGGAACATTTTATTAGAAATTTCAGAAGAAATTTGTTGGCATTCTTTCATAGAATTGATCTCATTGAAAAAAAAAATCTGAGAAATTTTACCGGAATTAATTTTATTCACTTTGTAGCTGAATTCCCAAGAAGCTGTTAACTAAGAATTTAAGGGAAAGCATTTATAAAGAAGAAATGGAAAAACATCAAATTTTATTTAGGGTCACTACTTAAGCTAGGCGCACAATGACCCACGAGCGTTAAATTGTTTTTCCTTAATTTTTTAATCTTTCACAGATTTTTTTAAAGAAGATGGCTCAAAGTATCCAAAAGCTTCTATGAAGTTTATTTTTCTTTTTTTTTAAATTAAATAATGGAGTAATATTTTCAAGAACAGTTTCCATACACAGTTGGGTTAAGTATTGATTATTTTTAATCTGGTGGAAAATGCTTATGAATTTCACGAAACCATTTACAAACAAAATTAAATAAAAAATAATTTCTGGGAAACTGATAAGCATTTTCCAACAAGATATAAAAAGACATCTCGATCTTGCCCTAAATGTATGTATGGAAACTGATCCTGGAAACATTGCTCCGTTATTGAAAAAAAAAACAAAAACCAAAAATAAGAAAATGCATCCAGTTTCAGAAGGATGAAAAAAAAAGGTTGTAAAAAGGTATTAAATATGTATTTTTTTGAAACTTTCCAATAATTCTTGCCAAAAATTTCAGAAGACAATTCCTCAAAAGATACTAATCGAAACCAGACGCGCCAACTTGGTCAAATTTCTGAATTTGTGTATTGGAAAATCGAAAAATCATCAAATATTGGGGGGAGGGGTTTAAAATCATGCTAGCCCCCCTAAGTTGGCGCCTATGATCGAAATTGTTTACGAAGTTCATCAAAAACAATCCAAAAATCAAAAAATCACATAATGAAGCTTCGCTAGGAGTACAATTGTAACCGTTCGTCGAATAGGCACAAGAGAATCTTAAAACACGGTGGCTTTTGCGCCACTCTCGCGAACGAGAGACCACCGGTTCATTCTAAAGTTTGCCCGACTTGAACGACTCTTATCTCAAGGGCTTTCTCGAACGGTCGCTGGCCAAAATTAAACCCCTAAACTTATCAAATCGAATACGCAAATAACTGAAGCACGTTGGGCGCCAATGTAACCGTTCGTCGTATTAGCACGAGATATTCTTAAAACGCGATAGCTTTCGCGCCACTCTCGCGAACGAGAGACCACCGGTTCATATTTAGGTTTGCCCGACCGAGACGACTCTACTCTCAAGGGCTTTCTCGAACGGCCGTGGCTCGACTGAAATCTCCAAACGTACTAGAACTTATACACAAACATTCAAACTAAATCAATGACGGAAATCTACTCAATAAGATCATAAAACTGAATGAAAAACAAGAACAGATAGAGGTCGCTGAAGTGAGTTTATTAAAACAGACTAAGGAAAACTTAAGGAACAACAAACAATAGAATTCGTTTGAAATGTATATTATTTTCACAAAAGCTCGTCAAGTGTGTGTATGTGTGTTGTGTGTGTGTGTGTATGATCATGGTCATGAATAACGTACCTGCGCAGGTTTTGTTTCGACGGTGCTTTCTCCTGGCCAATCGTCGACGTCGAAGCTCTTTCATCCTTTCGCCGGATTAACGGTGTGGATGTGTCGGCGGTCCGGTACTCTGCCCGATCGTGCTTAAACCGCACGCGGGTAGGCCGGATGTCATCCCTTCTCTCCGTTTGACTGCCCGTTTTAGCGGGCGAGGAGCAGCGGAAAATGGCTTGAAGCCGAAATAAAAAGCGTCTTTGGACGCTTTTGAAAAACAAACAAATGCTCAGGGAACAGAGTGTCTGCCCCAGGCGACTAAATCCACAATTTAAATAACTTAAAAAACTACAAACTGGGAGAAGGTCGCCGAAGCTCACTTCTGCTCTCCAGCCGACTTAACTATAAAGTCATGGAGTCAAGTCAATTTCTCTAGTCAAGTAAATTTCCTGCTATTGAAGCAGTCGTCTATTGAATCTACAAACTATGATATACAAGTGCGCCAAATTCAAATCGCACATGGCCGTAAAAAACTATTTAACGCCATCGAAAAAGTCCTATAAGATACGTAACATGAATCGTCATTAGCTTAGCCTAGACACAAACCATATATGAAACGGAAAATCTATACTAAATGAAACGGTTCAAACTCCAAGCAAATTCAACGAATCCAATTTAATTAGGATTTTACTTAAAAAGATAAAAACGTCAAAAGCTACAAATTAACTAAAATAATCATGAAAACTAATAATGTATCACAAATACAAAACTTATTCTAAAATCAAAATCATAATATTCAAAAAATATAACAATTTAATCTAATTGAATTCAAACTTTATTTTACTTAAATAGAATAAAAATGTCAAAACGTTACACAATTAGCAATATTTCCTACGAGAAAGTTTTGCCAATGATTCCACACAGATTTCAGTGAGAGAATTTGCACCAAAATTCGGAAATGTGTCGAAGAGTTTTCAAAAATTTTGATAAAAAAATCGTTACAGTCGAGTCAAGTACGAGGCACTGAAGATGACCTTACAGAAAAAAAAAATCGTATATGACATCGGCTGCAAACACGAATTAAATGGAACCGTATTCAACTTGTTTTTTTTTTTAACTTGTTTCTACCTATCACTTTAACTGTTAATAACTGAGAGCTTCCTTCTCCAATGACCATTTTGCATGTGTATGCCGTGTGTCAGGCACGAATATGCTCTAGTCCAGGAAGAATGATCTTGCTGAATACCCGCGTGTTTACTGCCGTGGCTATATGGGTCCTATCGGCCATTGTAATGGATGCTTTTATATTAACTTTTTTGTTGCGAGCTGCTCTGAGAATTTTCAGAAAATCTAATATTTTAAATTATTTGATCAAATTTCTTCTTGCCACACTTTTTCTTGCTCTTTCAAAACACACATCTTTCTCTATCGGATGAAATAACAATCGCAATTCACAACCGTCGTCGTCAGTTATCTTCCAGAGAAATCATCGACTTTTATGACCCACTTCCACAACCGCTGGTTAACAGCTTTTATTTTTATCCGCAACGACCGACGACGACGGTGACGCCGCAACCGTTGGAGATAAGCTTCGCCGATAAAGGACACACTTGTATCGGAAGGAGAACGTAACGCCATGAAGAACAACTGCAGCCAGCAGCAGCCAACAGAAATTGTGTCCTTCGAATACGACGACGACGACGGATGTATCCGTTCTCTAGTGGACTGGAAAGCAATGCTATTCTCACGCGTCCAGACCCAGAATGTCTTTTAGAGGAGGGGGTGGTGTCCGGCCGGAGGAAGAAACATCCCACATTCCGGGATACTTTTTATTACTTTTCAACCCACCATTCGTGGGGTTACGCAGGGCGGGCGATGTGAAAAGGGGTGAAAAATGAAAGATGTTTATCGTAAACGACACGTCGTCGTCGTCGTTGTAGTCGGTTTGATGCATCGCACACCCAGCACAGCCAGCGTACCACAGTGTCATCATCATCCAGAAGGACCTCTACAAGAGGGTGGGTGAGGGCTGCAACCAGGCATGGGAATGAGACTTTTTTCTGTTCATCGTTCATCGATACTGGCAGTAAAATAAACACAAAACAACGGCAGCACCAATACCATCAGATGCCGTGCCGACGGCAATCGAGCAGACGCTTGACGGTTTTCGCTTCCCCACGAAATTTTTTATGAGCATTCATGCTGAGGCGGGTGATTGCGAAAAATATCAAATATTTTCAACTGCTAATAACTCACTTGTTTTAATAAATAACTTAATTCGATTTGCACAAATAGCTAGAGCACACTCCTAGCTTTGTGATGCATGTAAAGAAGTTTGTCTAGAAGCGGTTTGAAACGCAGAAAAATGCGAAAATGGGAGAGACAGAAATATCTGTCGTCGTTGTGCTCGAATACTGGCGCTCTCGCATTTGGAAACCGTTTCGAGGAAGAAGGCTGCAGGAAAAAAAATGTTATGACATTTAATTTTCGAACAGTTTGAGTTTGGCTGGGCCTGTGATGTTCGTGTGGAAAAATGTCAAATGTACAGCCGGTAACCGTTTTTTCCAGTACATTTCTCATCCCTGGCTGCAACATTTGTATGGGTGTCAGAGGAGAAACGTGTGTAGCTGCCCAGAGATGGATGGTAAAAGAGCCACAACTGAATCAGCCAATGTTTGCTTTGCGGCGTTTTTACAACATTCTATTTGTTGAATGAAATTCTTTTGAATCATCCAGCTAGAGGAGACATGTCCTTTCTCTGGACGTGCGGTACGGTTATGCAGATCAGGTTTTACTTTATAATGACTATAACGATTTCACCATGTATCTAACAGAGGATAGACAAAGTTATCAGGACAGTCCAAATTTTTAATTTTCCTAAAATATGACCAATTAGATTAGGCTGCAAAATGGTGAGTAGGGCGTATTTCATGCTTCCATGGGTTAATCGAGAAACAGCACAAACAGCGTCTTTTCTGGCATCCAGCGGCTGAGTATGAAATGCTCCTCCACCGGACGTTATACCTAAGGTGGCAGCCCAACAACGGTGGATAGGGAACCTTAGGTTTGCAACCTACTTTTACCGTTACAGAAACCAAAAATGAAATTTTACGAACTGATTCAACGACAACGACTTTTAGCGCAAAACAACGGACAAGAATAATTGGAACTTGGAATGCATTAACCCTAGCCCAGCAGGGTAAACTGGCACAACTAGCCAATGAGGCATGCCGTATGAAGCTTGGAATCCTAGGACTGAGCGAAGTCCGTATGCCGAACTTTGGAGAACACAGATTGGCGTCAGGTCAAATTCGGCTATACTCTAGCCTACGAGGTGAACACGCTCATAGCCGCCGTGGAGTTGCTTTCCTGCTCAGCGCTCACGCCCACGCAGCGCTCACGAAGTGGGAACCTATTAATGAGAGAACAATTGTAGCCAGATTCAGAACACGAGTTCGAAACCTTACCATGATCCAATATTACGCGCCAACCGATTGCACGACAGAGAGAACTTTTACAGTCAACTGATTTTTTTTATTATAGAGGTTTTAAGCCACCTGGTTCATTCGCCTCTGTGCAGTCAACTGAATGTTGTCGTGGATAAGAATCAAAAAGGTGATGTCAAGATCCTCATGAGCGACTTTAACGCGAAGGTTGATTCCGATAATTCTCACTATGAGCACATCATGGGACGCCATGTTTTCAAAAAAATGAGCGAGAACGGTGAGCTGTTTACAGAGTTTTGTGGCTCACTCTTTTCCCATCGACCAGTGCACAAAGTGATATGGGTTTTCCGTGTTGGCGTCACGGAAAATCAAGTCTACCACATCTGCTTCAGCCGGAAATGGAGACGGAGCATCCTCAATGTGCGGAACAAACATTACGCCGACATTGCGTCCAACCATCATCTCCTAATTGGCGAGTTCCGGCTGCGCATTGCGAGGATCCATCGACAGGAGAAGATAATCGGGGGTCGGTTCAACACACGCCGACTGGAAGACGCTGCGGTGAAAAGGTCCTTCGTCGATGAGCTAGAGAACCGTGCTGCGGATATTCCGGAAGGTGGAAGCGTAGAAGACCAATGGAGCGCCATTAAGAACGCCTTCATTGCCACCGGCGAGAATAATCTGGGTGAGTCACGCACCCAGAGAAATCAGTGGATCACAGATGAAACCAGGAGGAAGATAGAGGAACGAAGGAACGCAAAAGCCGCGATAGAGCGAGCGAAAACACGAGGAGCCAAAGCCGTAGTCTATTTGTTTATGGGTGCAATATATAGGCTGCCTGCGATAATTGGTGAGCTATCATGTTACTGGGCATCGTCCTGAAAGTCCTGGCAAAGTGATCCTCAACCGGATACAGAAGAAGATTGATACAGCTCTCCGGCGACAGCAAGCATGATTCCGTGCCGGACGATCCTGTATAGACCATATTGTCACGCTCCGTATAATCTAGGAGCAAATCAATGAATTCCAAGAATCTGTCTATCTGGCGCTTTCGACCGTCTCAATCATGAAAACATGTGAAATCATCGGCCTCATTGAAGCACAGCATAAGGCATTTTCGTTCAGAGTACTGCACAACGGTGTCTTGTCCGATCTCTTCTTCTTCTTCTTTTGTACGGCTCTACATTCCCACTGGAACTTGGTCTGCCTTTCTCCAACTTAGTGTTCTTTGAGCACTTCCACAGTTATTAATTGGAGGGCTTCCTTTGCCTGCCATTGCATGAATTAGTATATTGTGAGACAAGCACAATGATACACTATGCCCAGGGAGTCGAGTATTTTTTCCGCCGTTTCCGGATTGGTGATCCAAAGCCTTAACCACTAGGCTAACTGGAGACCACGGGTCATTGCTGAAGTGTAGCAAGGATCACACTAAGATTAAATAACAGATTTCTGTGAAACAATTCACCGAATCCAAACTGTGAAATACATTTTAACAGATATTTCGGTAAAATTTAAAGTTTTCCATTCCAACTGTCAAAACTTCGCTGAAATTTTGGTAAAGACAAACAAATTACCGAATTCTGTGAAATGTTAACATTATGATTCGGTAAACATAAAAAAAATTACCGTGTTCTGCGATTTCACCGAATTTCTGTGAAACCAGTAGTCGGTCGGAACTGTGTCTAGCACAAGCTGTCAAAACAAATCACCGTGTTGTTGTTCCGTGAAAATTAAACCGGTGAGCAAGTGAAAACCAGAAAATTGACGAGAACTTGAAGGCCATGTCCAACAGCAGGACGAGATGCTGGTTGGTAGTTTCCGTGAGTACTAAATGCACCTTTATAATGAATGTTTTTTTTTTGTAGACGCTCCCCTGCTGTTTCTGCCGGGTTGGAGTGCCCAGATCACCGAGTTGACACCGAAATGCATCGCCATGATCGATCATGTTAAATACAATCACTTTCGTCCCAGTGAAATGCTCTGATTCAACGACGAATGAACAGCTGCAAATAAAAACAATATCTGGACTGCGAATTGTTATTACTAATTAATGATTTATCATTAATTACAAAAATCTGAAAAGAATGTTTTCACAAGAAAACTGCAAAAATTCACCGAATAGTTCGGCGAACCGCAAAAATATTCAAAAGAAAAATCACCGTAAATTTGTAGCAGAATCACCGAAAGTTTTGTGAAACCTACAAAAACAAACAATGGTTTCACCGAAAATCTAAAAAAATTTCACCGAACTCTTCGGTGCATTTGACAGATGAGCATTTTCAATCTTTACAGATTGTTCGGTGAAATAAAAAATCACCGAACAGTTTACCGAAAAATCTGCTGTTTTCGGTGAAATTTCACAGAATTCTGTGATTTATTCTTAGTGTGATGATTCCTATCACCGTTACTGTTCTTCATCGAGATCCTGGTAGGTGCGATCAGTTACGCGAAGCACTAGCGTAGAAGTTTCAAAAAAGCTGATAAACACCAAACTTGTATCACCCTGTCTCTGTAGTTTCTGATTGGCTCTCTCTACAGTCGCTAACACCAGAAAAGACAGAACCCCATACACGTCACCCGGTCATCCTCGTTTTGTTCAAGTCACCAAAAAGCTAATGCATCCTGACTTGGATATGATTCATGTGAGTGTCATGACTCTCTCCGTCACCTCAATGCACGCGCGATTGTCACGGATGCACGCGCAACAGCATGTAAAACTTTGCATGTGGATTAGCACAAGCACGGTTATTAGCCTGGTACATGGTTTATATGAAAAAAAAAATATGAAAAATGGAAAAACTGCAACTCCTGTATTCTTTTTGAGTTCCATTTTGGTCCCATATCAACTGTGCAAAATTTCAGATTGATCGAAGAAACTAAACTTTAGCGCCAGCCATTCTTAGTTTTTCGTACGATTTACTATGGGGAAAATTTACTTCTTCAAAGAAAAATCGCTTGAGGTCACCCATTGATCCCTAAAAATAAGCCGTTAAATGATTTCTGTAGAAAACTTCACGAGGAATCAGACCTCCGAAGACCACAAACCGATGCGACATTCGTGGAAAAAGTTATTAAGCTTTACCCGATCGATAAAATGACGAGATTTTATTATTTATTGTTATTCCTTACGTGTTAAAAAGCGTTTGCATGCCATTCGGTTTTTAGTCAATAACTTTTTCCACGTGCCTTTGATCGCTTTGCGCTGTTCCTCGTAAAATTTCCAACAGAAATCATTCATCGATATATTTTTAGAGGTTAAGGGGCAACCTGGGGCGATTTTTCTTTGAAAAAGTGATTTTCCCCATAGTAAATCGTATGAAAACTTGAAACGGCTGGCGTAAAATATAGTTTCTCCGATCGAGCTGAAATTTTGCACAGTTGCTAAGGGGCCAAAATTGAACACAAAAAGTGTACAGGAGTAAAATGTCTTAAAGTGTCCCACGCTAACGGTTATACGTCACAAATCCTATTCGTTTTGCATAGCTCAGTTTAAACGCACACATTGAGCGCACCATGCAGTTCGCCCTGTATACGGCAAACGCTCTCACTTCGCTCGCAATGCATCGTTGCTCGCAACCCGCCTGAAGCATACTCAGCAACTACTATCGCTGCAAAGCTGTGAAGGGTGGAACCCAGCACATGTTTGTCATTCCAGGCGTGGCATGCTAGCTGGTTCGTATCACCTTGGGAAGGGTGATTCCAGAAAGCGGTTCAAGTGATTGTCTCGTGATGGCTACGATTATTCGCAGGTCTGAATGCGATTGATCGTAAATCAAATCGTGATTTGCTGTGACAGGCCATTACCATGAAGCACATCAATGACTTCAAACTGGCTGATAACGTTGCTCTCTTATCTTAGCTCAACGGCGCTATGATATGCAGAGCAAGCTCGAGGATCTAGCCAATCGCTTCTAGACGGTAGATCTTCTAAACAACGTCAACAAGACCAAATCGTTGAATGCAAATACAGTAGCATTGCGCAAATCTGTCTGAGACATCGATTTTTGTGAATCTAGTCGAATCTGATCAGCAGAATCGATTCACCGATTTAATTGAATGCTTTGAATCGATGTTTTTACATCGATTCGATGTTGTAAAGTAAAACAAAACTATGAGAGAAACTCCCCCAGAATCTCTAAAGAGACTCCTCCAGAATTTTGAAAGGAGTTTTATGAGAGATTTTTTAAGAATGTTGAAAATGATCACACCAGAATCCTGAGCGACATCACCTAGAAAAGAATGCAAGAGTCTTCCGGTATCTTGGTAGGAATTCTCTCTGAATTCCATTGAGAATTTCCCTAGAATCCTGAGAGAGATTACTCCAAATCTATGAGACTGATTGTCTCAGAGTCCTGAGAGGGTTTCTTCCAGAATGTTTTGGAATCCTAAGAGAAGTTCTCCCTTGGGATTCTCCCAAAATGTTCAAGAATCCTAAGAGGGGATATCCCAGAGTCCTGACTACGATTATCCCAGAATCCTAAGATGAATTCTCCCAGAATCCTGAGAGGAATTCCAAGTGCAGTTTTTCCACATTATTGAGATAAAATCATGTAGAATACTGAGAGAGATTCACACAAAAAAAAGGTTTTCGGAATTCTTAGATGAATTCCACAAGAAACTCAAAAGAATTGACCCATAAGGATTACTCCAGAATTCTGAGAAAGGTTCCCTCAAAATATCTGGCGGTTCTGCCACAGGAACCTGAGATATACTCTCATATAATTCTGGAAGATAGGATCCTGAGAAGATTTCCTCCAGAATCATGAGAGGGATCATAAGAGGGGTTCTTCCAGATTCTTAACCTAGGCGGGTTATTTTCCGAAAATCTTAGAAGGATTTTACCTGGAAGGGATTACGAAAACTTCTAGAATGTATTTAGCATCCTGAGAAGGATTCCCTGGAATTCTAAGAGATATTCCCACATAAAACAGAAAAAATACCGCAGATTCCAGAAAGACATTCCCTCAGAATCTCCTGAAAGGGGTTGTCACAGAACTCTGAGAGTTATTCCTCTAGAATACTTTAAAAAATTACATCAGAACTTCAAGAGAATCTTCTCATAATCTTGTCAGGGATTTTCCCTGATTACTAAGAGGGATTTTCCCAGAATCCTGAAAGGGATTTTTGCGAGCAACTGCTCCAGAATACAGAAAACAGAATTCTACTGAGATTCTCATATAATGCTGAGAAGTATTTCTTTCGAACCCTAAGAGAATCACAAAATGTATGCGAGGGATTCTCCAAAATCCAAATTTATCTAAAAAATGCTGCCCACAATCTCGTGAGAGATTCTTCAATAATTAATAATTCTGAAAGACAGTGCCCTAGAATCTTGAAAAATATTGTTCCAGAACCCCAAGGATTTCTCCAGAACCATGGTCTCAAAATCCTGACGGGAATTTCTTTCCACAGAAAGCCGAATCTTACGCAGAATCCTGTGTGGAATTCCCCCAGAATCCTTAGAAATATTTCCCCAGAATTCCATGAGAAATTTCGCCACAATTCTGAGCATGATGAGCTGAGTATGATTATCCAAGAAGTCTGAGAGGAGTTCATGATAATGCTGAGAAAGATTTCCTCAGAATTCTGAGTGGGATCCTAAGTGAGGGTTTTCCAGAATCCTTAGAATCCTTAGATCATCCAGAAATTTCTTAGAATCTTCAAAGGAATTTCACCCTTGTTAGGGAACCCTGGTAGGTAGAACGCTAAAAGGGACTTTCTCGACCATAAAAAGGATTTCTCCAGAATCCTGAGAAAGATTCACTTAGACTTCTGGGAGGGGTTTCCCAAGAAACCTGAGATATATAGGTATACCTTGATTTAGTGGACCCTAGATTATATAGACCTTCAATTTTATGAACTAGAATTTTTTAATGGTACGGTGGTTGGAGGTGGATGGTTTTCTACGGTACATTCTAAAAAAAAGAAAATTAATATTTTTGAATCGAATGAAAAATCGAATGTAAAAAAATCGATTCGGTCGATTTCGTGTAGCCCCACAGTGGGGACGTTACGTCAAATACAAACTTATATTTGTTTTGGCCAAGATTATCTTTAATTCAGACCCGTGCACAGGAATGACGCCATGAAAGGGGTTTTTCCTAATTTCTGCAAAAGGCGAAGGGGCGCCTAGTTTACGGAACATAGTAAATGGGGGGGAGGTTTAACCCCTAAACTATCCTCCCTTGAACACGGGCTTGCTTCAATTCAACAAGAGCTTGGAGAAGTCTGCGGTCTAAAAAAGGTCACATGTTCTAAATTTCACAATCACATCACTAACAAATACAAATAAACTTCCCAAACCACCAGTCGTCGGTCGACCACCAACTCCTAATTCGGACTCTGTTTGTGTCTGTCTCTAGTCGATTCGCAAAGACGCTAGACTCGTAGACGTACTGCTGCTGCTCCACATAAATCAGCACTCGTGTATATATGAGGGCCCATATAGCCGAGGCGGTAAACGCACGGGTATTCAGCATGACCATGCTGAGGGTGACGGGTTCGATTCCCGGTCGGTCCAGGATCTTTTCGTAAAGGAAATTTCCTTGACTTCCTTGGGCATAGAGTATCTTCGTGCCTGCCACACGATATACGCATGCAAAATGGTCATTGGCAGAGGAAGCTCTCAGTTAATAACTGTGGAAGTGCTCATAGAACACTAAGCTGAGAAGCAGGCTTTGTCCCAGTGAGGACGTTACGCCAAGAAGAGGAGAGAGAGAGAGAGGAGGTATATATGCTCTCTTGCATCGTGTATCTCTACTAAACGAAGTATGATGAGGACGATTGTGGGTGATGGTGTCAGGTTTAGCCTTCTTCAGGCTTCCTCCACGATGCAAGACAAAATCCTGGCGTAACATTTCAAAAGAACTTAAAATCATCTTGTCGATGTTCAACTGCCGTTGTTTGATCTACTTTCGAATATTTAAAAATTTTGACAATCGAATTCTCGATGGTGGAATTTCAAAATTACCAGATTTTTGAAACGTCACTTGCTTTTCGATCCTGCTGCTTCCACTCTCGCAGTGCACCGCTCGGAAACTGAGGCAATCGAAATATATCGTTAACGTTTTACTGGCTGCCAGGATGTATCAGCTGACAGACATTTTCCGGTCAAAGTCTCGTATTTCTTCCTCCCCCAGTCCCCATCGCTCGCTCCTCTTTCCCGAGAAGTCAGAACCACACCGTGTGCAAGATGACGCTCCAGGCGAAACCAGAAACACCAGAAAGGAAACTGAACGTTTCCTGGATGGGTGGGCGGACAGGTTTGTGGGGGGAAAACTTTAGCTTTAAGATTTGTGATAAGCTTGATCCTTGTCGGTCGGTGATGACATTTTTTTTTCTTGCTATCGGCCAAACATGACGACCGAAACAGAGGACCTAATAATGAAATGTCAATCTACTCGATAAGCCGGTGCGGTGTGTGACTCTGTGGTCATTGAGGTACCTATTGCCAACAGGGCACCAAATTGACATAAACAGACGTACCAATCAAGTTGAGATGATAGATATGATAAAGGTTTATTTGGATTCGATATATGTCCTGGGATGATAAGAAATGCATAAGTTCAAATTGTATTCAATTATATGTATTTATTTCTATTAAGGATTCCCCTTCAGTCCTGTTGAGCATGCTTTTGAAAACTGATGAGGATTTCTCTGAAAACCAGTCGAGGAATCTCCAGGAAAGCCATCGAGGATTGCCCTGAGATCCTGTCAAGGGTTCCACTGGAGTCCTTTTGAGGATTCTCTGGAATCCTGCTGAATGTTCCCAAAGAGTCATGTCGGAGATTTCTCTGAAATCATACTGAGGATTCCCCTTGAATGCTGCTGATGATTTCCCTGGATTGCTGCTGAGGATTTCCCTGGATTACTGCTCAGCATTCTCCAGTAATCCTGTTGAGGATTCCCCAGGAATCCTGTCGAGGATTCCCCAGGAATCCTGTCGAGGATTCCCCAGGAATCCTGTCGAGGATTCCCCAGGAATCCTGTCGAGGATTCCCCAGGAATCCTGTCGAGGATTCCCCAGGAATCCTGTCGGGATTCCCCAGGAATCCTGTCGGGATTCCCCAGGAATCCTGTCGGGATTCCCCAGGAATCCTGTCGAGGATTCCCCAGGAATCCTGTCGAGGATTCCCCAGGAATCCTGTCGAGGATTCCCCAGGAATCCTGTCGAGGATTCCCCAGGAATCCTGTCGGGATTCCCCAGGAATCCTGTCGGGATTCCCCAGGAATCCTGTCGAGGATTCCCCAGGAATCCTGTCGAGGATTCCCCAGGAATCCTGTCGGGATTCCCCAGGAATCCTGTCGAGGATTCCCCAGGAATCCTGTCGAGGATTCCCCAGGAATCCTGTCGAGGATTCCCCAGGAATCCTGTCGAGGATTCCCCAGGAATCCTGTCAAGGATTCCCCTGAAGTCTTCCATGCATTTGGAATTTTATTCTACAGATTTGCATACAGTTTGCTGATTCGAAGATAAGTGAACTGATTGTTCTCATTAACCAGTTCTTCCAACTCGCTATAAACGGGACAACAGTCCCGCAAACCCAACGAGCAAGAGACATCCAAGAGATTTCCATCTAATTAAACGGGTGAATCCACGCTGCTCCGTCCGAAAAAGCGACCGAACTTTACCCGCTCCAAAAGTTAATTAAATCGAACGAACGAACCAACCAACCAATCGATTCCAGCCGAAACCTGATTCGAGAACACCCCCCAGGGGAAATCCCGTCTAATTGAACATGGCAATCTGTAACCGGGTCGGGTGGAGGAGTGAGGGCGCCGGGTTGGGAGTAGAGGGTCTTGCCCGGGATTTCCCGGGACAAAAATCCCGGGATATCCCGGGATCTGAAAAATCCCGAATCCCGGGATATTTTTCCGAAATTCCCGGGATTTCCCGAAAATTAAAAAATAGGAATAATTTGTTCTACTAAAACCTAACTTTTTATTTTAAATATTTTTTATCAATGTTGCCTTTTTTCATTAATTTCTGCGCTATCCGGCAGGTATAATTTACTTTATTTCAAGTTTTTGATGAAATTCCTTCTGATTGTTTAAAGCATTTTTGGCAGAGTTTATGTGATTCATTTTTCAATTATGTAGCGTTACTTTACAATTATAATAAAATGGAACAACTGGCAGAATATCGGAATGCGAAATAAAATTAGTTATTTCAAGCTATTGCTAGGTTGTCCTGGTAGTATTTCTTAAATTGATGTCCATGTTCAACATTTATAGTAGCAGATTTTACATACATTTTTTCCAGCTTCTGCAAAGTTTTCTTTAAAAAATAATCTATTGTTATATAATATTCTACTGCCCTGAGCAATTGCTGGACACATTAAATTATGAGGAAAATTCGCATAATTATCAGAGGCAAACGGATAAATAATTCCTAACTTCTGTGGGACTTTAATAATCCATGGAATATTTTAGGACGATTTCGTAAACATATTTCCGATGAAATTCGTTGAGACATTTTCTTCTTAAGCCTAGGTGAAATTTCCTGCGGAACTCATTTTCATATTCAGAGCAAGAATCGCGAAAGATAATTCCAGTGATAATTTTGACGAAATTTCTGAAGAAATTTCTTCGAAGGTAAAAGCTCAGCCTGGCAAGCAGGCCAGATTTTTTTTTTGGGCTGAAGTTTTAGAGCATCTTAGCGAAACATAAAATATTGAATTGCAAAAAAATAAATGAAGCGAATCGTTCAATAAAATCGAAAAATTTAATGTTATAGGAATAATAAAGATGTGGAAACTGTTTAAAAAACATCTGAAGAAATTTCTAAAGGTTGTAATCTTGGCAAATAAATCGAAAAAATGATCAATGGAGTTTCAGGATAGAAATGTTGGGAAAGACATCATTTTTTTTATTCTGAAGATATTTATACAAATTTTACTAAAAGTTTTTGAGGAGAGGGTCTGCCTTGAATTACTCTGGTTTTTTTTCACAGTTTTTTTCGATAAATCTAATCGGAATTCCGAAATTTTAACATGAATTTATTTTCAATTATTGTTGAATTGCTTCATATATTTTCTTGTAGAAAAAAACAAAATGTTGACAAAAAAAAAAGTCTTAAGAATTTGCCGTTTGAAATTTTCAAATCACCATTCTAACCTTTCTCCATCCAAACTTCGTCATAAAAATATATAATTATTTGTTTCCAAAAATAACGTAATAGACCCCATGAGTTCATTTAATAATTGCTGCAGAAATTCTATTAAATTTTTATTCAATAATTCCGTTAGGAATGTAAATGCAGTTTTCTTGGAATTCCACACAGACCTTATTCACGTATCAGGGTAAATTATAATCGATCGGATCAATATGGCAGAATAGCCCAAGTTGACCTACTCCGGAAGAAGATGAGTACTTTATTTGGAAATTTTTAAATATCTTTGAATGTCTCCAACTGTCTTTATACAATCAAACGTAATGAAGTATGTATTTTATTTCGAATATAATAATTATTAGTTGATCGAATTGGATTAAAAGTGTTTAAAAAATCACTCTATTACTTTTTTCATCGTTTTTAGGAAAATTTTGATTTTTTCCCGGGATCCCGGGAAATCCCGGGATTTGGAAAACAAAAATCCCGAATCCCGGGATTTTTTTCAGTCCGGGAAACAAGACCCTCTAGTTGGGAGCGATAGGAAAATTAGGGTCATAGATATCGGTAAATTACTGCCTTACCGGTGTGCCTTTGGC
Source organism: Aedes albopictus (assembly GCF_035046485.1). NCBI lineage: Eukaryota > Metazoa > Arthropoda > Insecta > Diptera > Culicidae > Aedes > Aedes albopictus. The sequence goes on along the minus strand of NC_085138.1, from coordinate 56,756,111 downwards.
TGGGCGCTTCTCACACTAAAGTACACCACTTTAAAGCGCACATCATCCTAGTGGAATAATTGAACTAACCCGCGCCATGCAATTATATCAACTGCCATAGTGGACGGAATCATTGCTACTGCTGGTATGACTTTTGTCAGTTCTAGGTTCAAGTTTTGTCACATTCTCTTTGGTGCGGTGCTACCAGCCCTAGCAAGCAGCCCTGGAGGGAAAGGGCAGTTGCTCATGAAAATTTAATGAGAGTTTGAAAATGGGAGCGAAGACTTGCTTTTGTTCAATTGTCAAACCCAATGGAAAGGAAAAGGTCGTTCTTGAATTTTGAGTCTCTTGATTGCAGAGCTATTATGTGATGGTATTCAAATCATTACCCAGGGTGTTGACGACTTGCCAAATTAAACATGCAAAGTACAGCAAACTAGTATTTCAGAAAGATGTCCTTGATAAACTTTTTGGTAGAACATTTCTGAAGCAAGTATGTATATGAATAAAATTTTTGATCGAAATTTCAGTAGAAAATTCTAAAAAAAACTTTATTAAAGAATTCCGAATAAAATGACTGTAAGTAGGTATCAAAGAAAACTCCTTGGTACAGTGCATTAAAAAAAATAAATAGTTTTTTTTTACCTTTCTCGTTCACTAAGTGTATTGGAAAGGCTGTATGTTCACACAAGTCGCATATACAAATCAACTAAGTTCGATGATTTGAGATGATGTCTGTATGTGTGTATGTATGTGTGTATGTATGTGTATATGTATGTGTGTATGTATGTATGTCTGTGCACAAAATAAGTTCACTTAATTTTATGGCACTTCCCATTGGCCGATTTTGCAGATTATAGCTCGAATCGAGCCAGAATTTTACCACATTGTTTGCTATTAAAAATGGTCCAGATCGGTCAAGGCGTTCCGGAGTTTTAGCCATTTCATTGATCTGGACCAGCATCGGTAAAACTGGCCTTATAAAAAACTGAACCTAGCCCCATGATGATTTTTGAAACCTTCAGCATGGTTGACGATTTTTGTGCGGAAATGATCACTGGAGGTCACAAATTCCGCGATGTCAGCCCAAAATTCAAGATGGCAGCCTAATATTGAAGATGGCGACTCCAAATTCAAGATGGTGGCTGTTTAATGGTGTTTTAGGCTCTAAAATCATGCAATATTGGTATATTTGGTCCCCATAATGAGGAAGATGTCCTGTGTCCAGAAATACGACCAGAATATCAAAGATGGCGGTACAAAATTCAAGATGGCGGCTCCAAATTCAAGATGGTGGCTGTTTAATGGAGTTTTAGGCTCTTAAACCATGCAAAATGGGCATATTTGGTATGCGGAAGATGTCCAGTGTCCAAAAATACGATCGAAATATCCAAGATAGCGGTATAAAATCCGAGATGGCGGCTCCGAATTCCAGATGGCAGCTATTTAATGATGTTTTAGGCTCTTAAACTATCAAATATGGGTATTTTTGGTATGGGGAAGATGTCTGGAGTTCAAAAATGACGAACAAAATATCCAAGATGGCGGTATAAAATCCAATATGGCGGCTCAAATTCAGGATGGTGTCTGTTTAATGGTGTTTTAGGTTCCTAAACCATGCAATATGCGGATATTTGATATGAGGACGATGTCTGGAGTCCAAAAATGACGAACAGAATATCCAAGATGGTGGTATGTATAAATCTAAGATGGGGGTCTGAAATCCAAGGTGGCGGCTTTAAATTCAAGGTGTTGGCTGTTGTGTGATGTTTAAGGCTCTTAAACCATGCAATATGAGTATATTTGATGTGGAAAAGATGTCTGGAGTCCAAAAATTACAACCAAAATATCCAAGATGGTGGTATAAAATCCAAGATGGTGGCTCCAAATTGAGGATGGCGATTGTTGAATGGTGTTTAGGCTCTAAAACAGTACAATAGGGGTATGTTTGGTATGCGGAAGATATCTGGAGTTCAATAATAGCGACCAGAATATACAAGATGGCAGTCTAAATACAAGAAGTGGTTCCGAATTCAAGATAGCGGCTGTTTAAAGATGTTTTAGGCTCTAAAACTATGCAATATGGGGGTATATTTAGTAGGAAGATGTCTGGAGTCCAGAAGTGGTGAACAGAATATCCAAAATGGCGGAATAAATTCCAAGATTGCGCCTCAAAATTCAGATGGCAGCTGTTTAATGGTGGTTTAGGCCCTAAAACCCTGCAATATGGGTATATTTGGTATTTAGAAGATGTCCGGAGTCATAAAGTGGCGCCCAGAATATCTAAGATGGCGGTCTAAAATACAAGATGGCTGCTCCAAATTCCAGATGGCGGCAGTTTAATGATGTTTTAGATCCTAGAACCATACAATATTGGTATATTTGGAAAAGGGAAGAAGTCTGGATTCCAAAAATGGCGACCAGAACATCCAATATGACGTCACAAAATTCAAGATGGCGGCTGGCAAAGGCTCCAAAAATCATGAAATATTTATATATTTGATATCCCGAGCAGAAGAAAATAACAAGAGAATAACATATCAAGGTATTTATCTTAAATACTACCAAACCTTGATATGTCCTTCATTAGGTGGTAATAAGAGGCAAAATAACAAAAAACGAATACCAAAATTTTGTATAAGTAACACCTAGAAAATAACAAGTCTTGTTATTTCAATAATGAATGCATACCTAAAATTTCAATTACTGTATTTGTTATCGCAAAGTTATTGAATAACAAACTAATAACATTTCTTGTTATAAAATGTTCCATTTGTTCGATTACTTTATGATGTAATAGCAAATCTTGTTCCTCGGTTATTTTCACTGCTAAACCAAAAAATACTACATCAATACCAAACTCTGCTCAAATACCTTCAACTGTTATTGTGATGTTCTCATAACATTTCGTAGAATAACACAGCAATAACAATTATAGGTATAAGAGCACATGTTGCTCTTCGCATGGTATTTGTAAGGTATGCCCTTCTGCTCGGGATAAAACAGATGCTCGGTCCGGAGTCCAAAAATTACGACCAAAATATCCAAGATGGATGGAGATCTAAAATCAAAGATGGCGGCTTCAAGCTCAAGATGGCAGGTTGTTTACTGGATTTTCAGGCTCTAAAAACATACAGTATGGATATATTTGGTATGGGGAAAAATCTAGGCTCTAAAAATGACGACCAGAATATCCAAAATTGCGGACTTAAATCCAAAATATCGGCTCAAAATTCTGGTGCCATGCAATGGATTTTTGTTAATCGTATGAAAGTGGGATATTCATCAACATGTCACTTGAGTTTTGTTGAAATGGGTTTCGAAGGCACGAGAAAGGCGCCATCACCGCTAGGTGGAATTATTAGGGTTTTTTGGTAGATATATAGTTTTAAAAAACATTTTCAGAGAATCTTATACACCAATCTGAAATGTATTGCTGAAAATATTACTAAAGCTAATCCTTGCTTTATAGTTTCAAGGGTTTATCCATAAACTTCTTAAAAATAGAAAAAAAATCGTTTGAAGCAAAAATATATGGAAGGATTCAAGGACGAAGTTTTTGAAGAAATTGGACAGAAATGCTTAGCCTTCGTCGTGAATTAGGGTCATTATGACCCAAAACACGATTTCAAGCATTATTATCTCTTTTGTTTATTAACTAATTGTAAATGAAACTTTTTGATTTTTTGTATTTTGCAGAAACGAAGAATTTAACAATTTTCCTTTTTCTTGAGGTGAAACCAAAATGGCGCCACAAAAAAGTTACGAATAATGCATTATTGGGGCCTAAACGTCGTATATCTCGCATTCTGGAACACTTTCAATGAACTGTCTTTGGTAAAGTTGCTCAGTAGAAAACAATTGAATTCGAAAAATCTGGACCAGTTAGAAGAATATTGTCTTCGGCAAACTTTCTCAAAAAACTAAGGTCTTTTACAAAAAAAAAAACAATTCAGTTCGAGAATCCCTCACTGCGTGGCGCTAGTTTTCTAATGTATGTATATCTCGCGTTCTGGACCATTTAGAAGGGTACTGTTTCGACAAAGTTGCTCAGAAGATTGAAGCTTTCACATAGAAAGTATTCTAGTTCGAGAATCACTCACTACGTGGCCCTAGTGTTCTTAAGTGCTTCCAGTTTTCGTCAGTGTCCAGTTGTGTCAGTGGAGAACAAAAACGTTCACAAAGAGTACGTTTTGATTCGAAATTCGTTTTCCATTTGTTCTCCTGGGAAATGAGCTTTTTTGTCAAATCATCTTGCCACGGATAATCGGGTACCCGCTTTATTGAATACCTGGATGATTGATTCCGACCGAAGTCCTACCTTATCTGTTTTCAGCTGACTGGTTGAAAAGAGCAAAAGCGTAAACAATGAAAACAATTTAGTTTCAAATTCGCTTACTATAAGGTGCTACTGATCTTAGATTCTAAAATCTTGATATAATCGTTGTATATCGAGCGTTCTACACCATGTGGTACTATGTTTGTAAAAGCTTCACAGAAGAAAAAAAGCTTCCAAATTCAATGGACCCAAGTTCGGATTTCTTTCACAACGTGACACGTATTCTTCAGAGCTGTCAGTTTGATCTAAGCATCAAGTATCTTCTCTGTGGTTTCTTCGGAAATTCCTTTTTTTCAGTAATTTCTTTGAAAATCGGATTGAAAATTATTCTGAAAGTTCCTTCGACAATTTCTTTGGAAATTCCTTTTACATATTTTTTTCTTTATCATTATTTTTAGTAATTTTTTTTGGCATTTTTTCAAAAACTGTCTCAGTTATTGTGTCGCATTTTTTTTGTGAAGATTTTTACTTCCTTAGAAATTTCTTTAACAATATATCTGGCATTTTCTTGAGACATTTTTAAGGCGATTCTTATGGAAACTTCAATCTTTGTAGCATATGGATTCGTAAAATAATTTAGAAATTTCTTGTGCGGAAGTTTCTTCGGGAATTACATTAACAATCTACAATAAGTCTACAATCCGTTTGGAAAATCCTAAGGTTCTTACTTTGGGAATTCTTTCAACGTTTTTCTGGCAACAACTTTGCCAATTCCTTCTGGATTCTATCTGACATTTCTTTGGGTATTCTCTTCTGAAATTGATTCGGAAAATTTCTCACAAGTTATTGTGTGAAAGTGTTTCAAATTTCCTTGTGGAAATAAAACTTTCCATAAGGTTATTTTTTGGGGTTTTCATGGCTATTTTTTTAATCTCTTTCTTATTCTTATTTTTATTCTTATGTTCATTCTGTACAGTCTCTGGCTGAAGACGGCGGTAAGCACTTGCTTTAAAAATGTATCAGGCAACTCTTACGGGATTTCCCTCATCAATTTGGGAGTTTCACTGGCAATTCGTTTTCAAATTTTCCCAGTCAATTACTTTTGTAATTCTTTCAATAGCCCCTTGCGAAATATTTTTATTTTGAAAATTTCTCCGGTAATTCCTCTGGAAACTGTTTTGATAATTCCTTACATAATGCCGTCTGTTATTACTTTGGATGCTCTATAAGATACTCTTTTATGGATTAAACAAATACAATGGAATGGCCGGAGAAAATCTCAAAGGAATTACCTAAGAAATTATAAAATCGAGGTGATTGCCAAAGAAGTTTCCAAAAAAAAAATCGCCGGAAACGCGCATTTCGAAAAAGCAATTCGTTCGAATTGAGAAATAACTGAAGGCACTGCGAAAGAATAACCGTAAAACTTTCCAAAGGATTTCCTACTAAAATAACAAAAAGGAATCCCGAAGTAATTTCCATTGCAGAAGAAATTTCCACATCGATATGGCACTCCCGTTGGTTGGATCACTTGCAAGACAGAGTGTTCGTGATCTGGCAGAAAAAGACCAACTTGTCATCCAACAACTGCTCTCGACCCGCTTCCATCGATCAACTGCTGTATACACCGTCGGCTCAAAATCCGAAGACACAGTTGACTACAATATGTGTCTTCTCCGCGGAAGCCAATTTTATAGACGGCGGTATCGATCTCGATCATAAGAAATGAATTGGTTATTCTCACGGATTCGGCAAGCTGCCTATTAGCTAAAGTGATGATTTCTGCTATTGCCAATATCGAAGTTAAGTCTGCAAGGTATCCATATAAAAGATACATATCGCCGTGATCTGTCCAAGGAAGACGAAGGAGAACCTCGGAAGGAAAAGATAATAACGTAAAACACTTGGAAATCAACAACATGGCGTATAGTGACCCTTATTTCGTGAGTACCAATGTGAATGGAAGGAATACAAAGTTTGAGGTGGAGGTATAGTTATTTATGTAACGAGTTGCAAAAAGTTGATTTTTTCAGCACGAGTCGTACATTTATCCAACGAGGCTTGCCGAGTTGGATAAATACGAAGAGTGCTGAAAAATCGAGTTTTGCAACGCGTTCCATACAAAATTTTATGCAATGATTTTTTTCATAATGCAACTCATTTGAGTTGCATAATATTCATAATGCAACTCAAATGAGTTGCATTATGAACATTATACAACTAGTTTTCATTATGCAACTCATTTCAGTTGCATAATGAACCAGTTCGGAAAAAATGGCCATTATGGTACTGAAATGAGTTAAATAAAATTGAATTTATGATACTTAATTACATAAAAAACTTTAAGGTAAAGTAAATTGAATTGAAAAACTGAGAGATAAATTTGTGAAAATAATACCACTTTTTTCGGTGACATTCGAACCCATGACTCTCTATCGCGAGTCCGGCGCTTTAACCAACAGCACATGTTACGATCCTGCGGAATAGAAAGTCAAACTGAATTCGAAGCACCATCCTGACCGGGTCCAACTTTGACAACTTTATCTCTCCTTCGGCTCTAAAATGTTAATATCTCGCACTCTCGTGGCGGCTTACGCACAACAAGTGTGAGCGTATTGTTTTTAGAATGCTGATATTAAAGTTCGACTGACACATACTTCGTCACCGATCATCTGATCGGTGCAAACTTAGTATGTGTTTCAGGTGTACACTGGATTACAAATTACCGTTTTCTCGGATGAATTGTATAGGGGGCTGTCCATAAACCACGTGGTCATGATGGGGGGGAGGGGGTTCGGCCAATGACCATTTTGTATGAACAAATAAAAAAAATTGTATGGACTAATGACCACGCGGGGGGGGATGAGATGTCCCAAAAAAATGACCACGTGGTTTATGGACAGCCCCTAGGTGCCTGTTCGGGAAATTTCCCCTACGCCCGTTTCAAGGAAAGCTGGTCCAAGTTACACCAAGAGGAGAATTCGATGCAGTATTCAATTATCAAGGCGTACAAGCGATCACTAACCATAAGTGTAACTTTTTGGACGAAAAGGCATTCCGGATATGGTGTTCGGTTAATGCTTGGCCGTGTTCATAAAATCTCTGTTGCAACGATGACCATTTCTATTTAAGTTGCAGGTGCTACTTGAGTGGTAGGTACAGGAGTTGCTAGACAGTGCCCAATAACATCAATGGGATTTGAATTACGTAAAATACCCAGCCTTTACCGCGCCTGAGCAAAATATTGTGTATAAATAGGACTTTACACAAAAAATCTTCATCACTGCAATTTAGGTTCATCAACAGCCAGCCACATCATCAGACGTCCTCCACTCATTAATTTACCACACTTCTTGACAACTCAAGCGCTGGCTTCAGACATCAAAATTTCTCGATGACTGAACCGAGCAAGACCTCTAATGACAAATCAAGGGCAGGCAGTTCCGCAATTGTGCTTCTCGTCCGGCGATGGTTAAGGTGGTTGGTTTTTGGGGCTACCGACTACCTAGATATATTTGGTTAACCACGTCAAACCGCACGGACTGTTTACTTGTTGTGTGTGTGTCGGCCAGTCGGCCTAAGGACAGAATGGTTTTTGTTGTTATTACATAGGGTATGTGTGCCATCAGTAATCTCACGCTCCCATATTCATCCTACTCGAAAACAAGCAATTACAGCACCGATTGATTTCGTTCTTTTTGTTTCCATTGGTGCTCACGTCTAACAAAAAATACAAAAATAAGAAACAAAACAAACAGCGCATCAATCCTTTGTTTTTCGTAGGATGAAAATGGGAGCTACATGCTTTTTTTTTTATGTCTTTATTTATGAGATTTTCAGCCCGAGGCTGGTTCATCTCAGACGAGCTACATGCTTAATAAGGGAACCAATACCCTATATTACATAGCTTCAACCATCATGTTCGTTAGTCGACATCGCATCGTCGTCGTCATGGATGCTGCTGCACGTAATGTGTAACCACAATAATAATGATTACCCTCGCGATGATGATGATGATGCTAGTTGACCTGGTTGGTTGGCTGGCCGACGACTGGCTTGTTGGAAAATTGGGGACCTATCGTTGAGAAATCTCCCAAACAACATCAGCCGAATAGTAAGAAGAAGAAAATAATAAATTTTAAGTTAAATTTAAATTGAACATTTGAAAACGTTAAAACCATAGCCTTTTTAATCAACAGTCAACTTTTTCTCTCAAATATTCTCTCCCAATAATGTAAACAACATTTTAATGACGATGATCCTGGTCTTGTTAGGGGAATATCTGTAAGTAAATATAAAATCGTGTGAGGTACTGTTCCTTTGAATTCCACTAAGAATTTGATAAATATTTCGACCTCAACTGTAAGGTCGTCTTCAGTCGAACAGTACTTAACACGATTTTCGTTTTACTTATTTAATATTTTAATGTTAATTGGAATTTCAATAATACTATTTCATTACTACTAGAGTTTCAGCCTATTTATCTGCTAAACAATAAATAATATTCCATTTTTTCAACAATTTTTGTTACAGCAGCAACAATTCGACAATTATGACCTGTCCCTTTGTGTTGTTCCATTTTTGTATTCAGTTAAAAAGGAAATTCCTGAACGACTCTTTTTAAGAATCTCTTAAATAATTTTTGGATAAGCACTTGGAAGTTCTAGGGGAACATTTCGATAAATCCCAGGAGTCATAACAAAGTAATTTGATAAACATAAAAGGAGTTTTTGACGGAATCCTTAGAGAAATGAATAGAGGAATTTTAGAAAAAAATATTGCAAACATTTCTGGTGAAAGTCCTGTAAATTTTTGGAGGAATTCTTGTAAAATCCAGGAGGAATATTCGACGTAACTCTTCAATCCAGGGAAAAATCGGAGGAATTAAAACAATCTTTCCAGGAAAATTGTAATAATCTGTACAATATTACCAATATCCAAAAAAATATCTGCATAACTGTTGAGCATTCTAAAAATTCTTCACTTTCTATGCTGAAAAAAAACAAAGGTGTGACCTGTGCTCCGAAAACAATTAAAGTATAACAGTTTATAAATTACAGGTGGAAATCGAAGCTCGTCGTATTTGATAATATAGAAATTACTAAAGTTCGATTATCTTGCGACTTCAAATCTCTTAGAATGAACTAAAAGCTGAATATAGTATTTTTCGATCATTTGAAAATATTTCTTACTTCAGAGTGATGAACCTCATGTTATTAGGGGGTTTGTGAGACAAAGCGAATAATTTTATATAATAAAAGTATTATAACTTATTTAGTAACGAGTTTGATATCATAGCAAATTCTGCTCTCCGATTATTATCAATAACATATTAATATCAAAATTTGTTATTGAAATATTTTCCGAATTCACTGTTATTAAGTTGTTATTGAAACTAACAAAACAAGTAATTGAAATGGTTTTCCAGGAACATTTTTTGTTATGGAATTTGTTATTTTGCCGCTTATGACAGACAAATTTATAACACAATATGTTATGGTAATAACTTAAAAATATAAAAATAATAGATTTTATTATTCAGTTATTTTGCCCAAATAACACAGCTCCTTATGCTGTTGTTATTCCCTTCTTCTCGGGTAGAAAACCTTCTTGACGGGAGCATTCAAGAAAAGGCGTGTGTCATACAAAAATGTGTCAAATTAGTGCAATGTACTCAACATATATTGATCCCAGCATCAGGCATTGAATTCCGTTTTCAGTGCTACGAATCAGTTCAACGCAGAGAATTTCCGCTTTTACCAGTTGTGCAGCCTGCAGGAAAAGAGCCTTTGCCGAACTTTGCGGACACCCATAAAGAGTGGCGGCCGGCGGTGCACACGTGTGGGCCACTTAATTTTAATCAGCTTTTATTTTCGCTCGTTTGTTATTTTAACGGTGCAGTAGTGGTAGCTGTACAACAGCGAGTGACTCCTTTCGTGCTGCACTCAGGCTGCAGTAGGGTATATGCACGATTTTCCGGTAGACCACATTCGAGGTGTCGAGGTTTGGTTTTATGGTGGAAACGTATTTTGCGGAAGGACACCGGGCTGAAGCTGGCCGAAAAACGGAGGGGGGGGGGGGTCTGTGGGGCTGGAACTGACGAATCACCATTGTTTCTTTGTGATAGATCTTTTTTTTTTGTCTGTATTAACGAGATTTTTAACCCTAGGCTAGTTCATCTCGGGACCCACGTTTTACTTCCCTTCCGAAGGAAGAACCCACATTTAGTGAGTATGTCGGGAGTGGGATTCGATCCCAGGTCCTCGGCGTGATAGTCAAGTGTTCTAACCACCACACCAGGTCCGCTCCACGAGTGTGATAGATCTTTTTAGGAAGCAATAAGAATACTTGGACAATTTATGTATGAAATGTGTAATTCATAGCTTCATTGAAAAGTTTTATTTATTTTATTTATTCCTGCTTGAGGTTTATATGAATCCCTTCAGAATATTTATTAGATTTCTTTCGAATATGTCCTTAAATAGTTTCCCAACCATTTCTCCTGTATCACCTCCAGAAGTTGTTTTAGGATTCCTTCGAAAGTTCTTGCAGGAATGCTGCAGACTTTTCCCGGGAATATCTATAGAAGTTTCTTAGGGGACGTAGCCAGGCATTTCGGTATGGATTTTTCCAATCATTACTTTCCCCGTGGACCCAATTTGCAATTTCTCTAGGCATTTTCCTAGGAATTTCGTCGTACTATAGCTTCTTTTATTGGAAATCCATAGATTTGGGCTCTCTTGGGATTTCTCCAGGATTTCCTCGTCAAGGTATTCCTACAGGGATATCTCTTGAAATTGCTTAAGAAATTTCTGTTTTGGTTTACTCCTGAAATATTGCAGAGATTTTTCCAGAGCTTTAATGAATAAACATAATTTTAATCATGATTAAAAATAGTGATTAATCGTAAGTTCCATTGATATACTGTGAACTTTTGGATACTTTTATTACTAGACATTATGTTTTACTATGTAATCCCTTGCATCCAATTGCATACTTACAGGCGATACATGTATACTTTATAGGCGTTTAATCATAAGAAAAAGTTCAATCAATGAATAATCAGTGATTATACGCTTTTCGAATGATTAAATGAGTTAAAAATAAATTAGAGAGGCCTAATAGTATTCAATGAACGAGTTAAATACTAAACCAAGATTGTGATTAAAGCAAATTCACCAAAAAGTTTACTATTTATTAATAAAAAGTTCGATTAATCACTATTTTTAATCTAGAATCTATGATTAAAATTGATCGCTTTAGGTTTTTCTACAATTTCTGGCTGATAATTATTCTTGGATTCATGCCAAAACTTCTCAATTAATTTATGCTGCGATTCCTCCAAGAATTGCTCAAGATATTCTTTGAGAATTTTGGTCAGCAATTAGAAATAGCTCCGGGGATTTCTTCGGAAACTGCAATAAGGGTTCCTTCACAAATAAGTCAAGGAACATATACTGAATTATCTTGAGGGATTCCCAATGGGGATTCCTTTATTTACTAAACTTTTCTTATTCTAGGGACTCTTCAAAAGATTTTTCCAGGGATTTCTTGAAGAATTGTGTTTTCGTTCTGATAAGCTTGCCCCGCTTCTTGCGTAACCACTCCAAGTATTAAATGTGTGCCATGGACAGGGATGCCAAATGTGCAGATTTATCTGTATCATATAGATCCCAGCATCCATACAGATTGTACAATGCAGATGTATGCAATGCAGATTTTTGGGGCCACAGTTCCCGTAACGTGGGTAGATCACTTTAGAATGGTGCGTTGTGGCATAAGATCTACCAAATCAAATTTTGATCTTGAAATTTTCCTGCCTAAAGTAATCAGGCAATAGTTTACAAATACTACAATATACTGTCGATAAACGTTCAAAATTTCATTCGATTCGGTTTACTGGTTTCGGAGATATGACAGTTCAAAAATTGGTAGTCTAAAAAATACAGTGATAGACATTTGTTTAGCCAAGGCCAAAAAATTTTCAAAAAAGTGTCAGGAAACTCATACAAAAGATTTTATGATAAAACAATTTTATCGTAGTGATAGTATATCTAGTGCTGTTTAAAAAAATGTGATACATCACACTTACATATACACTGAAACAAAAACGAGGGTGAAAACCCTTCATATGTAATTTTTTGCCTAGACATTCGTTTAGCCGAATTGTACAATTTTCAGAATTCCATAATAAAAAAAACTAACAAATTTCGAAAAATATAAAAAAAAATCATTTTGTATGGTGACCTGCATTATAGATCGACTTGTTAATCATGAATTAGATCGAGGGTCTCCAGTTAGCCTAGTGGTTAAGGCTATGGATCGCCAATCCGGAGACGGCGGGTTCGATTCCCGTTCCGGTCGGGGAAATTTTCTCGACTCCCTGGGCATAGTGTATCATTGTACTTGCCTCACAATATACAAATTCATGCGATGGCAGGCAAAGAAAGCCCTTCAATTAATAACTGTGGAAGTGCTCAAAGAACACTAAATTGAAGCGAGGCAGGCCAAGTCCCACTGGGGACGTCGAGCCATAAAGAAGAAGAAGAAGATCGTTTTTGGAAGTGTTGCCATATTGATTTTGCATGCATCATAAATATGTCATAATACTGTAATTGTTTCCAAATTGAGATTTGATGTAGTTATTTTTATCGGAAGTATTTCAAAAGGATCTAATGAAAGTTTCATGACCAAAGCAGGTTGAAAATTTACGAAAAACAATACTTTTAACAGAGAAAAACAACCCTTTTAACTCTCAAAGGTCACTTGATGATGGTTTAGTGTTATTTTAGGTAATCCAATCTTTCATTAAAAGGGCCCATATAGCCGAGGCGGTAAACGCACGGGTATTCAGCATGACCATGCTGAGGGTGACGGGTTCGATTCCCGGTCGGTCCAGGATCTTTTCGTAAAGGAAATTTCCTTGACTTCCTTGGGCATAGAGTATCTTCGTGCCTGCTACACGATATACGCATGCAAAATGGTCATTGGCAGAGGAAGCTCTCAGTTAATAACTGTGGAAGTGCTCATAGAACACTAAGCTGAGAAGCAGGCTTTGTCCCAATGACGACGTTACGCCAAGAAGAGAGAGAGAACCTGGATAGATGACAAAACGTCAAAAGACAAAACGTCGAATGTCAAAACGTCGAAAGGACAAAACGTGGAAACGACAAAACGTCGGAAAGTTAAATCTAATATTCTGCCCGACCACAACTTAGCAGCACGAGACTTGGACGTAGTCACAGGATCGGCGTGCTACCAGGCAACCGGAGGGGCTTCGCGGGATCAAAAACGGCTCTAAATCGTTCAAACAAATCATAATCATATGAGCGGTTCAATTTTCACAATTTATATGGCCAAACCGTTATTGTTTTGTTCACTCTATCGCACAACTCCGGCAGCATGGTCACTCCCATAGACGCTGTAGTGATCAGCAAGATGGGCCCGATACCGATGAATGGGGATTTGAGGACAATGGCGGTTTTCGGTGGACTGGAATGGCGATCCTCAGCGATGTGGAGTTAGCTTCGATGAATAGGCGCTTCCTTTGGACGAAACCGATCGGCGACGGCAAGGCCGCTCTATTGTCGAGCCGTTTAGGAAATTCTTCTTGATATTTAGGGCCACGACCCGAGAGCATTCCTCTTCGACGTGAATGGTCTCCGGCCAGTGGTTTTGGGGTCCTTGACTATTAGCCCGAGCAGAGGAGAATATGAATTTAATAACTACGAAATCACATAACCTGTTTTTATATCTTGTTTTGTTATTATTTAATTATCAAGGCATAGCTTTTCCATAACAAATTTTGTTGGACTATCTCATTTAGTTATAATCAAGCTATTGCTATACATTCACTCAATTACATTTCAATAACATGTTTTGTTGAAGTACAAGTTTTGTTATTGTTGTACTATTGATCAACTTATCAACAATAGCACAACAGTAACAAGTATTGAAATCAAAGCGACAATTCGATAATAATGATCTGTCCTTGTTTTGTTCCACTTTTGTATTCAGTTAGAAAATTTTCGAACGAATCCTCTGAAAAATTCCTTAAATAATATTTGGGAAAACATTTGGAAGTTCTAGAGGAACCCTTCGATACCCTGGAGAAGTCTTCAAAAGAACTCCTGGCAAAATCTTCTTAGAAATTCCAAAGTAATACTTCTTAGCAATTATTAGAATTCTTGGCAAAATCTTTTGAAAAATTCCAGGTGAATTCTTCGGAATAAAACTCCTGGTGAAATTCACAAAGAAATTTTCAGAGAAATCTCAAGATGAAATTCGGGACAAATAATCACGGGGAATTCTGAAGAAATCCGTGAAGGGATTCTGTTCACAATTCTGAAGGAATTTCTAGAGAAGTTTTTGAAAATCTGTGAATGATTTCGTGGAAGAACTCTCGAATAAATTTCTGGAAGTAGTATTTTTCGATCATTTACATTAGTATTGTTACTCATGTTGTTTGTAGGTTCGTGAGACAAAGTGAATAATTTTATATAATAAGAATCATAATTTACTCAGTTATGATTTTGATATAATAACAAATTTTGCTTTCCGTTTATGTATTATCAATAACAAATTAATATTAAAATTTGTTATTGGAATATTTTCCAAATGCACAGTTATTAAGTTGTTATTGATACTAGCAAAACAAGTTAGTAGAATGGTTTTCCAAGAACATTTTTGCCTTTCTCGTACACTAAGTGTACTGGAAAGGCTATATTTTCACTCCAAAAATGACTTTTTGATAGAAGGCCCGGAGGGTCGAGTCACATATACCAATCAACTCAGCTCGACGAATTGAGGTGATGTCTGTGTGTATGTATGTGTGTATGTGTGTATGTGTGTGTACAAAAAACTCACATCACTTTTTGGCAGTAAACCTCAACCGATTTTAATGACCGACAGTTCATTCGACGCGGAATCTGGTCCTATTGTTTCCTATTGAAAATGGTTCGGATCGGTCCAGCCGTTCCGGAGTTATGGCCATTTAGGTGTTCCGGACCGGTACCCCAGGAAGGGGCCAGATATGAAAATGCTACAACCCTATGCATGCGACACATAAAACCGCGGCATTTTCCATAACTTGATGAACGGTATGCAGGAAAATACTCTCAAACCATATCTGAACCGGTAGTGTTCCAGAACTGGTTCCGGGTGTCCCGCCGGAAGTGGCCAAATAAAAAAGTGAACCAAATTCATGCATGCGACACATCAAATAGCGGCTTTTTCGATAACCTGATTAACGGTATGCAGGAAAATAGTCTCAGACCATATCTGAACCGGTAGTATTCCAGAACCGGTTCCTGGTATCCCACCGGAAGTGGCCAAATATCAAAGCGGAGCAAAACCTATGCACGCGACACATCAAATCTCGGCTTTCTCGATAACCTGATAAACGGTTAGCAAGAAAATAGGCTCACACCACATTAGAAACTACAGGTAATGTTCCGGAACCGGTTCCGAGTGTCGCGCCGGAAGTGGCCAAATACATAAGTGAACCAAAGTAATGCATACAACACATCAAATTGCGGCTTTTTCGAAAACCCGATGAACGATTAGCAAGAACCAGACTACATTATAAACTACCGGTAGTGTTCCGGAATCGGTTGCATTTGTCCCGCCGGAAGTGGTCAAATGTAAAAGAGAACCAAACCCATGCAAGTGACACATCAAATCGCAGCTTTTGAGGTAATCTGATAAACGGTTAACAAAAAAAAGTCTCAGACCGCATTAGGGAAAATCAGTAGTGTACCAGAACCGATTCCGGGTGTCCCGCCGAAAGTGGACGAATGTGGAAGGAAACCAAACACATGCGTGCGGCTCATAAAATACCGGCTTTTTCGATAACCTGAAGAACGATCAGCAAGAAAATAGTCTCAGATCACATTGGAGACTACCGGTAGTGTTCCAGAACCGGTTCCGAGTGTCTTGCTGGAATTGGTTAAATGTAAAAATGATCTAAACCCATGCATGTGACACATCAATTCGTGGCTTTCTAGGAAATCGAGTGAACAGTTAGAGGAAACTAGTTTCATGCCATATTTGGGACAATTGGTACTGTCCTGGTTCCAGATGTCTCGCCGTAAGTGGTAAAATGTAAAATTGAACCAAACTCATGCATTCGGTGCATCAAATCACGGCCTTTTCGATTACCTGATGAACGGTTAGTAAGAAAATAGGCACAGACTACATAAGTTACTACCGGTAGTGTTTGTGGTTCCGGGTGTCCCGCCGGAAGTGGCCATATACAAAAGTAAACCAAACTAATGCATGCCACACGTCAAATCGCGACTTTTTTGATAACCTGATTACCGGTTAGCAAGAAAATTGGCTCTAACCACATTAGAGACTACCAGCAGTATTACAGAACCAACTTTGGGTGCTTTGCCGGAACTACGAAAGTGAGCAAAATCATAGCAAGCGATAGATATGTATGTGTAATTGTTCTCTTCATCATGACAAAACTAAAGTGTTCTCAGAACTCATCAAATCACACCATTTCAGATTCCTACTCATCCTTACAGTCAACGTTGTATGGGAAAATTAAAATTTAATCGCAACAACCCTGAACATTTTTTTTTTCAATCTCCTTTTGCGTCTAAAGGTACTACACAAAATTCTGATGTGACTGGTTGCGCCCGCGCTCTGTAATGTGGATGAAATTTTATTGGGATTTAGTTTGGGAAATTTCACTTGCTTGCATTTTTTTTTTTTGTTCAATTTTACATGGATCTTGTAATCAGCGATAATAAAATATAGCCTGAAGTGTACAGAAAAAACTTTGTAGACGACCCCAAAGTGATCTGTGGTTGTGAAAAAGGTTATATCTTAGCTTGTAATCATCGTCTTCATATTGATTGGCCTCCAATGACAGTGAAGGTGGTCAAGCAGTCAACTGAGAGCTCTGATATTTTTAAGCTCTGCCTATACGTTGAACATAACGTCGGAATATGCGGCATCCATAAGTTTTTCTATTCGATAATGGCTTTGATAAAATTCTTTATTAAATAGCTGTATTTGATTTTTGTCAAGACTGGAAGAGCCATTTTCAAGCTTTCTCAATAAAGTATTCTGAGGATTCGGCTTACGTCGACATCATGAGTACATATTCGACGAGAAAGGCGCTATCACCACTAGGTGGATTAATCAGGGTTTTTTCATGGAAATTTCAATCAAAACCATGAAGTTTAAGATGAATTTTAGAATGCTTTTCGGATGAAAATACACCAATATATTCCTGAGTTGTTCTTCTTGCATAAAATATATGTTTGTAATTGTTTTTCAATTTCCCACCAGTTTATTTTAATACTTGTGACTTGGGTGGAATACTAGTAAACATGTTAATGGTTTAGTTTACATATTTGTATGATGGAGAAAAAGAAAAAAAGGTATTCATCACAAATTTGTATTTTTGTTGTTGTTGACACATTCCAACCATGGTAGCAATAATTTCATACTAGCAGATGACTTACAATAAGTGATGTATAGATTCGAACAACGATGTGAATTCCGGGCCTCTTGCACGGCACCACTTTTGGTGCCACACAATGCACAACAACAACGCTCCCGCCACAAGTCTCGCACCGTGTCATGCTAATTTTTATTCATTTCATGCCATTCACTTTGAACTCTCTATTTTCAACTTGGCAATATAGCCAATAGAGATGACGCGCAGTTCTCAATCAAAGGATCTAAGTTCGATTCCCACTGAACACCAATTTGCTTTTTTTATTTGAAAATCTTGAGTCGTATATTGGTACTCGCAATCGTAATAAGATCGTGCATAATCGTATATTTAGATGGACAAAATCGGCGAAATCGTACAAATTTTTCGAGAAATCGTAAATTATGTTGGATGAAATCGCAGTAACCGTATATATATTTCGATATGGCCTCCATTTTAGTATGTATATGCCTGTTTCGTGCATTGAATACGATTTCTTTGGTGCTATATATGTGTGACTATTTCAGTTGCAATTTCGATATAGCAACCAAATTGCTGGCTGGGCTAGTCTAACGACCTAGGATAAGGACTTCAGCCACGAACCGAGTGTTTTGGTTTCATTTAGTTGCATTATAACAGTTTTATTATAACAGTTATATTTTATATTATATTATTTGGATGGTAATGTTGCGTAACTCAAAACAGCAAAAATAGAATTTATAGGGCTATCGACTTTATGTTAATATATTGCAGGACAGTGTCTCCGATTTTGAATGTCCCGAAACTATGGCATAGTCTCTGATTGTAACTCTATCTAGCCAAAACCGAAACTTAAAATGCTGTAGACGCTTGATTTTGAACATCATAATAGTTTGGATGACCCCAGCTGATCTGATGATGTCCATTGAACATTCAGAAGATTTACGGGACATGATAGATCACATATCGTAGCTTTGTGCATGTATAACATGTATAATGAAAAAAGTTACCGTTATACCCGTAGACTTGAGTATGCAATCTCAAGAACGGTTTGTATAACCTGGGATATCCCAACAGATCTGGTACTTTCTATTGAACTTTCAGAAGACTTACTGGACATGATAGAATACAAATCGTAGCTTTGTATAATGAAAGAAGTTACCGTTACACTCGTAGTCATTAGGATTTAAACTCAAGAACGGTTCGGATGACCTAGGGTATAAAAACAAGTATGCAGCATCATATTCTACCCTTTCTATGCTGTTTAGCTCCAACACCACAGAAATACGTGGAAAAAACTCTAAAAACTCTTGGAAAAAATCCGGCTTCAAAGGGGTTAATGAGAAAAATAAGAATATTGTAAAGCGGTTGAAAATTGAGAAAGTTATGACACTACAAATCAAAGCATCTTTTTATTACGAAGCTTCAAATCGATTGAAAGTTTATAAAGTTATAACACTTACAGTCAAAGCTTCTTTTTGTATTTCTTGAAAATTCAACATTGAGGCGTTTGTCTCTTTATCTCGAAAGATTTGGCTCAAACCCAGAGGTTCCTTTTTTATGTGATTTTAATCTCGAAGAGCATAAGAATTCAAGAAGTTTCAATAACTGTTGAATAATAAGCCGCACTCTAGGGGCTATGGCTACCGTAAGCATGCCAAAAATCAGCTCTCCTAAAATTTATTCAAGAGATATGCGGATATTACTAGGCTGCGTGGAGAACAGCAAGCTTGGAGGGCCGACCAAGTCAAAAGAAATCTGGCGAGAGTACGCCATTCTCGAGGATGGAGTTGATAACTCAGGCTTATCTACTCAACGATGTTGACTCTAATTTTACACGACTTCTCACATAATTTTACTTACAGTTATGATTGCTAGATTTGCCCGCACATGATAACAAGTTTGTCTAAATACGTACCTGTAAAAAAAAAAAACAAGAAAAACAGAATCGTTATTGTTATTTTAAATAGAGAAAATGCAAATACTGAAATAAAATTAAGGAAAAAAAATTGAAAAGATGGTCGGTTAATTGATAAAAAAATATTACTAATGATAACAAGTAAGCGAAAGTGAAAATCGTATCTTTTCAAAAATCGAGGAATCATACATTACCCAATCATTAAACTAGAGATACTGTATATGTAAAATACCTGTATTAAAAACGGATTTACATTCGGTCAGAAACGGACAAATCCAAAATTAACATAATTTACGCACCGCAAAACATTTCCCAACTTATACAATCATTACAGCCTCATTTTTGGCCTAATGTTGGCTTCCGAGTTATTCCCACACAAAAGTGTCGTGGGATAAACGGTCACCATCGACTCGGCGATGACGGCGATAATTCACAACCGATTACTATCTGCTCAACCAACCGATCAACTAACCAACCATCCGCAGCTAGAGCCACTAGTGCCATGCCGACGCGTGATGGAACCGGTAATTTGATTAACGTGCCCTGGCACCTGAATTACGGTAATTTATCGAATCGCGTCAGTGCCAAGCCAAGCCAAGTGACAGTAGCAAGCAGCCTCTCATCAAGCGGAAAATGTGATTTAACACCCACTTTAAAGTGATTCGTGGATTTGCTTTGAGAAACTCTTGTTGTGGTGTCGTCGTGGCCGTAGTCATCAGCTGTTTCCAGGAGGGTGCCATTTCATAAGATGTTCAAATTACGGACTATGGTCTATACGATGCGATGCGACGACGACGACGATTGCAGCATATCTATCTGGTGAAGTAACTTGATCCACCTGCTGAATGGTGGAGCGGCTTCTGTTCCCTCTCAATTGGTCGCTCTCGGGAAAACTCATTACGTTTCTTTTGAGTGACATATTATTACGCACACCCTTCACCCGCTGCGCTCTTGGTTGGGGTATTAGGAATGAAGTGGTAGTTATAGCTCTGTGATAGTACCGTAATCTGGGGGTAAATTGATCAACGGTTTTGAAGATTCAAAAATGGCCCGTAGTTGCTATTTCAGTATCGCCAAATGAGCTTCACTTACACATCGAAGCAATTAGATAACAGCTTGAGACTAACAGATATGTGTCTATTTCAGGCCAAACATTTCAATAGGTCCTATCTACATTTGAGAGGCTCTCTTTGTTCACTTTCTCTTTCAACTATTGCAATGTAATGGTACACTTTTCAACTACTTTTGCAGTACAAATCGAAAGACGATTGTTTTGACCATCGTTCAATGCAAGGACACAATCATAATACAAATAAACAGCTGAGAATACACGAAAGAGAGGAAACCCCAAGGGAGTCTCTCTTCTGCAGATAGGACCTTTAGACATTCTTGGCCTGATTTCTATTCTAGGCGAAAATGGCCACGTCAGATTGCAGATCAAAGTGGGAAGGAGGAAGAAGTGATGATGCACTTGCCTACGGAAGACCGTTTATATCCCTAAGTTTGCACAAGTTCATGCAGATGTCAAAGTGTGTGAGGAATGGATGTTTGGCAGAGGTTCACGTTGGTGCGTGGATGCCGATTTGTAGGCATAATGTGATAGATTGACTATAGCTGTGCTGTAAATTTTGAAGCAAGAAAATGAACTTCTCAACCCGATTCTGGTTTTAGTAATACCTGTGAGGATATAAGTTATGTGTTGTATATGTGCAGAATCCAGAGGAAGATGGTAGTGGTACAGAGGAAAGGGATGGTCTAGGAATTACAATATTTGCAATACTTAAGGAATAATGAATAAAGTGTTTTTGACAAAACACATGTAAGCTTCGTGTAAAACTCCCAGAAAAAGTTCTTAAAAAAGCAATTTACCCTCGCTTCACAGTACCCGTACTAACCAGCCACAAACTCGGGAGATTGCCCGTGAAAGTGGATTATCTCATCCGGCAAATCGCCAGGCCTGCTGGAACCACGTCGCTAGCTGGCCGCTCGGTTTACCTCACCAATGGTTCGTGTGAACTTTTTTCCGTTTTTGTTTTGGTCGGCAGCTTCAGTTTTTTCTTTCGCTCAGTGACCGAACGAGAAGACGAAACTGACGACATGGCTTTGACTGGGAGCATTAGGAAGAGCTTTGTTTTTCATTATCTCATGCCCGCTTGTTTGACTGCGCGCGTCTGCTGCTTTTCTGGTCGTTCGTCGTCGTCGTGACTACTGGGCTTCCGAGATGTTCGTCCATTAAGCACGCGGCGGGATAGGACGACGAAAGATCGAAATTATACTTAACCGACTTGTCTTGGAGAACGACAGACGGCTTCTCCTCGGCTTTAACAGGGGGACGAAAGTAGGTAAGTATACTCATTCGCCATCATTACCGGGGTTGATTGTTTTTCGGAGTAATGATTGCTTTTCGTTTGCACCGAGAAGAAGGTTGGATCCGATGAACAGATTTTTGGTAATTTGTTGGTGGGTTGGGCATGGAAATTTGCGTGAAATGAGAAGAGTACCTACTGGAAAACCTACAAATGAGATGGTTCATTGCACAATTTGTTGGTTCTCTAGCAAAAAAAAATAGATGCATGATGTGCCCATCTGAGCGTTACATGCACTCTTTGATGAACAAATGAAGGGATTATCCTTGGAAGAAGAATGCAATGACATTCCGAACAGTCAATATGAAATGCAAATTACCTATATGTTACTTTTCGCATGAGAGCATTTCCAGCTCAACGAACGAATCGCGTATACGCGACGTTTTCCAATCCAAATGATTAGTATGTATATTTTAACTAACTTGCTTATTCTACAATTGAAATTTTCTTCATGAATGAGCGAGCATCAATTTGAAAATATTGTTCATGTCATTTGTTTTACAATATTCTTAACCTAACTTTTAAAAAGGGCGTATGACAAAAAGCCTCATTTTCTTCTGTAAAAAAAATTAAACTCGAAGACGATTTAATGGCTTGAAATGATACACTGAGAGTAATATTCATAGCGGATCTGCTAGATGTAATATATATTCAATTTTCTATAAATGTTACCCTTCGATTTTATTTTATTTGTTTAGTAGCTGACTTCCAGCCTCAAAATTTACCAGGTAGCCCAGGATCGTCAAATGAGTTCATTCAATTTTTTCTCAAATTTTTTTTTTCATTAATTTCCAAATTTTTTGGAAAATCGAGCCAAGTTTTCGAAAATATGCAATTCACTCAAATTCAAGTATCTTGCGTTGCAGTCAACCTACTTTCAATCCTTTTTCCATGAATTGAAAGCAGACCACTATATGTTTCGATTATCTGAATTCAATTTTTTGCGTTTAATTATGGAATTCGTACAATTGGGACAATAACCTTAAAAAATTGGGACAATTGGGCAATAACCTTAAAAAATAAATTTAAAATTACATTTCAAATATCACATGTGACAACCTTCTCAAAAATATTTTTTTGAATATTTTCCACGAGTATGGGCATTGTTTTTCCGGCTTTACTTTACAAATTTTCTCAACTGTAAAAAATGTTGTGAAAAACTTTTTCCAGCTCGTATTTTTTTTGAATTTCTTAGAAAATTTGCTTTCTTTTCCTAAAAAACTTTGTTTCTATGATTCTTCGTTCTTGAGTTATGATTTTTTTTTAATAAGTAGTGTCAGGGGAAAACAAAGATTTTCCACCTAATTTTTCTAGAAAAATAGGCGACCCAGAATTTTTCTCACTTTTTTTTTTGTTCATATATCCATGAGCCCTGACTGTGGAAAAAGTTTCATGATAATCTGGGACCATTCGATCCAATCCCGTATGGTAATAAAAAAAAAAATGCTCCTGGGATGCTTTCGAAAATTCTTTGAGAATTTTTTAAGAAATTGGGCCAAGAATACCTGCAGAGATATCTTCGAGAAATCGTGCAGGAATTCTTCCCAGGATTCCTTCACAAAATTCATAGAAAACTTTAGACTGTTCTCTATAGTTTTTCTTAGAAATTACCCTAGAAATTATATTCAGAACTTATTTAAACAACCCCCTTTGTATTCCTTCCGAAATTGCTCCATGGATTCCTTTGGAAAATTCTCCAGGTATTCCATTCGAATAAATCTCCACAGATTCCTTTTGAAACTTATTTCAACACATATTCCATGAATCGCTACAGAAATTTTTCTAGAATTTTCTTCAAAATGTTGGAGAGACGAAGGGCCAGCCAAGGGCTGAAAGTCTCTTAAATAATGACAAAACAATCAATCAAATCAAAATGTTCTCGAAGCGGTCCTTTTTAAATTTCTCCACGAATATCTCTTATAAAGCTTCCAAGGGTTAAATTAGAAATTTCTCAATACCTTCGGAAATCCATGCTAGAATTACTTCAGGAAATCATCCATGGATTCATTCAAAATTCTTACAATAATTCCTTAAGAAAATCAAAAGTTCAGAATTTTTCCAAGGATTTCTTCAGAAAAATAATACTTCCAAATATTTATCAAGAAACTTTTCCAGGGATTCCTTTAGACATTTCCCTGGGGATTCCTTCAAAAACTCTTTATGAGATCTCTGCATAAATTTGTCCAAGGATTTACGAAATCTTCTATGGATTCCTTCCAAATTTTTTCCAAGAATACCATAAGAAATTACTTCAGGAATTCGGTCTTTAATATACCAAGGCTTCTTTAAAAATCATATTGTCAGAGTTTGATTCAGGTATTCCTTTATGAGCTACCCCAATAACTCTTTTTTAGTATCCTCTTTCGGATTTTGTTCAGGGATTCTTTCAAAGATTCATTCAAAAATTCTTTCATAATTTTTTCTTGCGATTTGATTCTTACAAAAATTTGTACACATTTTCTTTAAGAAGTCTAAGAATCTGTTGAGAAATTGCTCTAAACATTCCGTTGAAAATTCTCATATGAATGTGCCCAGGAATTTGTTCTGGGATTCCGGAAAATTCCGAGTTCATACAGAGATTCCCTTAGCATAACTTCCAAATATTTTCCGACACTCCCTCTAAGGAATGCTCTAAGACATATTTCCTAAGAATTCCTTATGGAATTCATTTGGGAATATCTCAAGAGTCCTTTGGCGGATCGACTGAGGATTTTAATCAAGGACTTAAATGGCTACACAGTCTTTTAATATCGGAAAACGAGGTTTATTATTTAATCCTAGTTTCGACACTGGGGTTTTTGTGTTTTCTTCCCCTGAATTAATCACCACTGAAGGTGACACAAAACCCCAGTGTCGAAAAGTCAGGCAAATAATAAACTTCGTTTTCCCATATTAAAAGACAGCGTTACTGTTTTAATCATAGATATTTATTTATTTATTTATAATCATAGATATTTCCAAAGTTCTTTTTTTACAAGAGATCTTTAAATCTAGAAGCTTATCTAGGCGGTTTCTCCAGGTATTCGTAGAGGAATTCTCTCAGAAATAAATTCAGGAATACTTTCAAAAAATCCGCCATGAATATTTAGTGCTTCTTCGAGGTTTCGAGGATTTCTTTTTTAGAAGTCCCTTTAGAAATTGCCAAAACAATTATTGAAAGAATTAATAAAACAATCCCTGAAGAGTTTTCTAAACTGATAGCTAATCGACTGTATGGTGGAATTAACTATGTTTGGCTACGCAGTCATTAATTGAACAAAGACGTTCTTTATTTGCCCGACGTTTTGACATGGGGTTTGTGTCTTCTTCAGGGGGTACTCTAATTTTACACATACTCTATTTATGTCAAATTGTTTGAACTCACAATATTTGTACCTCTATTTGTCTTAGGTTTGGTCTAATTGCATTTGTCGGGTTTAGCTGTTTTAGGAACATGCTGTGAAGTTCAAGAGTCTGCATTGAGTTCGGTTCGCGCGCTGTCGTTTGGGATAGTTGGAGGGGAAAATGCTTTTTTTTCGGGATCGACTGAGATGCCAGCAGTGGCAAGGGAGAAATTGCGGTTTGGTCGGATAGCAGCGCAGTATACTGCCCAGTTACAATGTTATATTTACGGCAATGAATGGTCATCATGATGACAGTTGACTTGTAACGCTGATGCGGATGCATATTCTCCGATGGACACAATGGGTGAGCTCGTTCCATATTATTGTTAAAAGTACATGTTCAACTCTAATTTGAAACAAATAGATGGCCTGTGTTTACTAATACTTTACTTCATTTTTTACACAGAATAGTATTCTTGTATTTGATTGATTTTATTATTTTCCTGTGTTTTTGTACAGTCCGCAAATTAAAGGTGCTGGTTAAATTATTTTTATAACTTTGTTGTAGTAGTTGTTTTGTTTTTATTTGCACAGTCCTTCATCGTCGATGTCGGCACAGGATCTCGTCCTAATATATCGATTTCATGGTATTACAATTGATAAACAATTAATATTTATATTGGTTCACCAGTCTTCTTAATTGCGAGGTGACGCAAGACCTCGGTCTATCTATAAGGCATACTCCGAGATTCAATATAGAGTTTCCAAGGTTTTTCCAAGGTTTCACCATTCTTCCGAATTGTGAGGTGACGCAATTGTGAATATATGTGTTTTGTGTATGTTTCCGGTTGCGTAGATCGCATTGCTTACCAAAGTGAATCCTGATCTATGTGACTTTCTATCTCTCCCTACTAACAAAAAACTCCTTCCCGTGACAACTGTGCACAACCGTGCACAGTAGTATATACAATCTCTAGTAGCAACAGTTAATCGGGGCCCATATAGCCGAGGCGGTAAACGCACGGGTATTCAGCATGACCATGCTGAGGGTGACGGGTTCGATTCCCGGTCGGTCCAGGATCTTTTCGTAAAGGAAATTTCTTTGACTTCCTTGGACATAGAGTATCTTCGTGCCTGCCACACGATATACACATGCGAAATGGTCATTGGCAGAGGAAGCTCTCAGTTAATAACTGTGGTAGTGCTCATAGAACACTAAGCTGAGAAGCAGGCTTTGTCCCAGTGAGGACGTTACGCCAAGGAGAGAGAGAGTAGCAACAGTTTTCGGACTAACATTCCTTTCCTTCCCTGGTTGACCGTAAGGACGTGGCCGGCGCCGTTATTGACCCAATAAAGATTGAGCTCTCGGAACGTGTACATTGAGGATGCTGTGCTAATCCTAAGCCCAATCTGTTGGTTCTATGTACAATTCCGCTAGCTCTGGTCAATCACGGAGTAGCAACTACGAAGTGTACGGTCACCAATGCTCATGCTCATGCCCATGCTCATCTAGGAACATGCTGTGAAGTTCAAGTTTGTTCTAAAGTAGGAAAATTATAAATGAGTTCACTTTTAAAAAAAACTTACACTTTGAACTTTCTAATTTTTCACTCACATTTGTTCACAAACAGTTAGAATATATTTAACATTATAGTACCCTCTGAGGAAGACACGATCCCCGTGTCGAAACGTCGGGCAAACAAAGAACGCCATTTGTTCAATTGATGACTGCGTAGTCAAACATAGGAAATTTTTAAACAAATCCTTGGAGGATTGCTTGGAAAAGATTCCTAGAAAAAACTCGTAATAATTGTCTGGAGGAATGTCTGAACAAAAATTTCTGAAGTTCTAAAGTTATCTCTGGAGGAATTTCTGAACAAGTACTTGAAGAAACTGCTTGAAAGGTATTTCTCCATTCACAGAAAAAAAAATCATGAGAAATATCTGGAGGAGCTCTGAAATTAATTCAAAAGGAAAAATTGAAAAACTTCTGAAGGGATTCCTGGAGAAATCCACGGAGGAACTTCAATAAGAAACTCTTTAAAATGTCCGCAGAAATATAATAAGGACTGTTCATTAAAGAAAGTGGACATCTGTTTACCAATAGTTTAGAGTTAAAACTAAACAAAAAAAAATGTGAATTTTTGCTCAGTGTGTAAAAACATTGTTCACCTCGGCAACACATTAAAAGAAAACGAAAAAAGAGAGAAATTTTGAGCGATGGGTTGGATTAGCTTAGCGACTACCAGATAAATTCTGCACAAATGGTGTTCCAAAAAGTTGTTGATTTGAGAATTGGCATACTAGGGTGCCTGTACCAATTATGGCACTACCTAAGGAAAACTATTTGTACAAAAATAACGAGAAGACCAACGAATGTCACCAATATGTTAAAAGATAGTTTAGTGTCCACACTTTGCAGGAAAAATATAAAAACGGAGCCAAAACTACTTTTAGTATTTATTACAGCGTGTGCCAATGATAGGAACCCTGTACCAGTTATGGCTACATTTTTTAACTTCGGTTACTTTTCGCACTATTTGCATGCATTTCTTATGGGATTAGCCATAATTGGTACACTATGGCGATAAAGGGTGCAAGGAAGCCGAAATTTTAAGGAAAATGATTTATTTCTACCATAATTTGAGCAAAATGTGTACTTTAAATGAGTGCAACCATCTTTTGTGAACGTGATCTGTTGTTCACATTTTTTTTATTGTTGATATATATCGTAAAAGGGTACACTTCCGGTACCGCAATTTTTCAACACTGAGCAGGGGACAGATGTGCTGGATGATGTAGGGTACATCAGAACCGAAAAATTAGGAAAAAAGTTTTAGGTGTGGCAAGCCAGTTGTTCATGCGGCTTAAACAGTTCTTCATATTTCACAACAGGAACAATCAACGGTGAAAATAACATAAAGGAATGCATCAAAAAACGACTTCTACCCATCTATCGAAAACATACGGATCCTCCATTGTTTTGGACGGATCTGGCATCCGCTCATTACGTTTCTTCTACACTAGAGATGCTCAAGACGAAAAAAGTCGATTTTGTAGAAAAAATGGCAAAATCCACCAAACTTCCCTGAACTGCGTCCTGTGAAAATATACTGGACAATAATTAAGCGGCATCTCAAGAAAGATGGAAGAGAAGCAAGCTCTGTTGATTGCTTCAAGAAAATTTGATCTGCGGCACCACGAAATGTTACGGCGAAAGTTGTGCAGAATCTAATGGGAGGTATCAAGAGGAAAGTCCGAGCGTTCTTCAGAAATGCAAAGTAAATGTCCAAACTCTCGTTAATTCGGCCACATGAATGTTGATTGTAATAAATAAAAAA
Organism: Aedes albopictus; assembly: GCF_035046485.1. Classification (NCBI taxonomy): domain Eukaryota; kingdom Metazoa; phylum Arthropoda; class Insecta; order Diptera; family Culicidae; genus Aedes; species Aedes albopictus. The sequence continues at coordinate 56,727,476 of NC_085138.1, read as the reverse complement.
TAAACTTTTGAATTTGTTCGAAAATGAATATTTTCTATTGAAAAACAGGTGTCCACTTTCTTTAATGAACAGTCAGTCCTTAGCAAATGAACAAGTAGGATTCATGTGCCGACAACCCCCTTCGTTGCGGCAACGTTGCCGATTGTAGTCATACCCATGGTTCGTCGGTGACAATCGTTTGAGTGAAGCAATGGAGATTGTCACTGATCATGAGTTGGCAAAAACTAGATGATTGATCAAGCACCATAGTTATCTACTCCATAACGTGAATATTGTTACTAAATCTCTTGTTTGAATTCCCCTAATGGTAAAATATATTATACTTATAAAATGAGATATTTCTAACATAGCATATTTACAGTTATAAATCTAACAGTAATCTACTGGAAGTGTACTTGAATAACATTTCTAAACAGATCGTTGTCGGTAAGATTCAGTAGTGCAGATTCATGTATGGAAATAATGAACTATGTTGAATTATAGAAACGGGAATTAATTCGGGAAGATCACGTCGTCGTCCTTCAGTACGTTGATTTGAGTCACCAAATTTGTAAGTAGCGTAATTGTAGCATCTTGAAAAAATGTGTTAAAATAAATTTATTGATTCTAGCTTAAAGCACACAGAAATCAAACAGTGTTGCTAAATAGAGTGGTGACAAATTCCACATTCTTTAAGAAATTTGTGGTAACTAGGATGGATAATCGTGTACCCCAGCCCCTCACGACCCCTCGGAACTGCCAATCCTGTGACCGGCCCGATGCAGCAGAGAGCGAAATGGTCCAGTGCGGTGTCTGCCGACGGTGGGAGCACTTCGGATGCGCTGGAGTTGGCGGTGAGGTGAAACAACCGAACGTCAGGTATGTCTGTAAGCAGTGTTCGGCCAAGCAGGGAACGTCCGGCGGAGGTGCCCTTCTCGCTCCGGGCGAGGAAAAGCGTAAATCTAAAGGTTCGAAGGCGAGTTCTAAAGCGCATTCGAAAAAAGGTAAAGTGGTTCCTGACCCGCCGAAAAGTGTGAGCTCCAGCGTTCGGGCAAAGTTATTGGAGGAAGAATTGAAGCTGGTTGAGGAAGAACAGCGCTTGATGGAGATGGAGCTTCAGGAGCAGGAGGAGATCAAGAAGCGACAGTTACTTGAAGAAGAGCGTAAGCTTGCGGAAAGACGTCGCCTTGCAGAGGAGGAAAGTTTCCTCCGTGACCGGAAGCTGCAGGAGGAGCTGGAAATGAAACGGAAGCAGATGCAGGTTCGCAAGGAGTCCTTGGAGAAACGTCAAGCCATCATCCGACATGCAGCGTCGATGAGCAGCAGAAGCGGTTCAATTCCGGATTCAAACGACAAGGTAAACAAGTGGCTAAGTTCGCAGAAGAATGTTGGAGGATTGCAAGGACCACCGGAGGGCGACGACAACGACGAAATACAGTCTGTCGATCAGGACCCACTGGGTGCACCAGTCAACCCAACATCTCAGATTCCCGATCTCAGCGCGCTTTCAATTTCGCCGAATTCTCCGCGATTCTTGCATGCAGCAGCTCCAGAGATGCGAAATGGTTCCGATCCAGCGACTACACATAATCCGCATACACTCTCACAAGTTCAAATTGCCGCGCGGCAGGTTCTTGGTAAGGATCTTCCTACATTCGGAGGAAATCCTGAGGATTGGCCGATTTTTATCACCAACTTCGAACAGTCCACTGCCACCTGTGGCTATTCGGATGCGGAGAATCTGGTCCGCCTGCAGCGGTGTTTGAAGGGTAACGCCTTGGAGTCGGTACGCAGCCGGCTGCTGCTACCAGCAAGTGTGCCGCACGTCATCAAGACCCTGCGCATACTTTATGGAAGACCAGAGCTTCTTATCCGGTCGCTACTAAACAAGATTCAGCAAGTGCCTGCGCCCAGACATGATCGACTGGAGACGCTGATCCAGTTTGGACTCTCGGTACAGAATCTGGTGGATCACCTGAAGGCCGCCGAGCAGTTGAATCATCTTTCAAACCCGGCATTGATGCAGGAGCTCGTGGAAAAGCTGCCTGGATCCCTGCGATTGGATTGGGCCATCTACAAGAACAAGAACCAACTAGCAACGTTGGAAACTTTTGCGGATTTCATGTCGGGATTAGTGACGGCAGCGAGCGAAGTGTCATTCGAGCTTCCGACACTGGGAGCTACATCGAGAGGCGATAAGCGTAAATCCAGAGACATCGGGATCGTTTATACCCATGCTACTGAACGAAACCCTGCAGCTTCTGGCGGGCCATCCGTCGGCACCAGCGCTAGGAATAGCAAGCCCTGCGTAGCGTGCGGCCGGACTGGGCATCGAGTTGCAGAATGTCACCAGTTCAAGAGTGCGACAGTGGACGAACGCTGGAAACTCGTTCAGCAGGAGGGGCTGTGTCGCACATGCCTGAACAGCCACGGCAAGTGGCCGTGCCGCTCTTGGAATGGGTGTGGCATTGAAGGGTGTCGCCAAAGGCACAATACTCTTCTCCACACCTCCTCTCCGTTGCCCGAAAATGTAGGAATGTCTGCGAGCCACGTGTCGTCAGAGGATTGCAAGTGGCCGCTCTTCCGCATCGTTCCAGTCGTTCTCTTCAGCGACGGTTTCTCTAAAACAATTTTCGCCTTCATCGATGAGGGTTCTTCCTACACTCTACTGGAGGAGTCCGTTGCGAAGCAGCTTGGGGCCAATGGTCAGCTAGAACCACTAACCCTTCAGTGGACCGGGAACGTGAAGCGAAAAGAACCCACATCACAGCGCGTACAGCTTGAGATCTGCGGCAAAGGTAGTACCGCCCGGCATAAGTTGATTGATGCTCGCACGGTCAGTCAGCTTGTCCTACCCTCACAATCGCTCAAATATGGAGATTTGGCGAAACGATTTCCTCACCTGCGAGGGTCTTCCGCTAGAAGACTACGAGCTCGTCCAACCCAAGTTGTTGATAGGGCTGGACAATCTACGGTTGTGTGTTCCGTTGAAGCTGCGTGAAGGGGGACCAAGAGATCCAATCGGTGCAAAGTGTAGGCTGGGTTGGAGCATCTATGGCTGCATTCCTGGTCAACCATTTCGTACGGCCATCGTTAGCTTCCATGTCGGTGCAGTTTCGGACGCTGATCGCGAGCTAAACGAGCAGCTTCGTGATTATTTCACCTTGGAGAATGTGGGCGTATCGGGGACAAGTAGTATTCCGGAATCCGAGGAAGAGAAGCGAGCCCAAAAGCTCCTGACGGATACGACACGACGGGTGCCGGTCGGATCCGGCTATGAAACCGGACTGTTGTGGAGAACCGATAACCCCAGTTTTCCTGACAGCTACCCCATGGCCGTACGTCGTTTGGAAGCGCTGGAGCGGAAACTTGTCAGCAAACCGGAGCTGGAGCGTCGTGTGCGAGAACAAATCGTGGAATATGTGCATAAGGGGTACGCGCACAAAGCTAGTCTATCCGAATTGACTTCAGTCGATGCAGAACGGGTGTGGTACCTACCCCTAGGAGCTGTTACTACCCCGAGGAAGCCTGGGAAAGTACGTCTTATCTGGGATGCTGCGGCGAAGGTGGGCAACGTGTCCTTCAACTCCAAGTTACTCAAGGGTCCCGACTTGCTAACGCCTCTTCCGAAGGTTCTTAGCCAGTTTCGCCAATTCCCCATCGCCGTTTGTGGGGACATAATGGAGATGTTCCATCAAATAAGGATACGCACTCCCGACAACCAGTCCCAACGATTCCTATTCCGCAACAGCCCAGCGGATCACCCTGATGTGTACGTGATGGACGTCGCAACATTTGGCTCCACGTGCTCTCCGGCCTCTGCACAGTACATAAAGAACCTCAACGCCGAGGAACATTCTGGGGAGTATCCGCGAGCAGCAGCTGCAGTCATGAACAAACACTATGTGGACGACTACTTGGATAGCTTTGAGACCGTCCAGGAAGCGATTTCGGTAGTCAACGAGGTGAAGCTTGTGCATTCCAAGGGTGGATTTACACTGCGGCACTTCTCATCCAACGAAGCGAAAGTTCTGGAGGGAATCGGAGCAAGTTCGGACTGCGAGCCAAAAAGTTTGGACTTGGAGCGAGGAGAGAAGTCAGAATCAGTGCTGGGCATGCAGTGGATTCCTCACGAAGATGTGTTTGTGTACGCTTTAGGCCTGCGAGAAGACCTGCAGTACATACTCGCCGAAAACCACGTTCCCACCAAACGTGAAATTGCAAGAGTGGTGATGAGCTTGTTCGATCCCCTCGGGTTCATCTCGTTTTTTCTCGTGCACGGTAAAATCTTGCTGCAGGATGTGTGGGCGAAAGGAACGGAGTGGGATCAACAGATTCCCGACGACATTACAGGCCGGTGGCAGCGATGGTCGAGTCTCTTTAATCAACTGGTCCAAATTCGCATTCCTCGGTGCTATTTTCCCGCGCCCTTTCCACCAAGTCTTGACAGGCTTCAGCTTCACCTGTTCGTCGATGCTAGCGAGTCGGCATACGCCTCTGTTGCGTATTTCCGATTAGAAACTGAAAGCGGCGTACAAGTGGCACTTGTCGGCGCAAAGACCAAAGTAGCTCCCGTGAAAACAATCTCGATCCCTAGACTCGAACTGAAGGCGGCCATCCTAGGAGTACGCCTGCTGGAGACCATACAGAACCAGCACGAGTTTTCAATTCATCGTCGATATTGCTGGACCGATTCTGGAACAGTCCTTGCGTGGATTCGCTCCAAGGATCACAGGCGTTTCCACAAATTCGTCGCTGTCCGTGTCGGCGAAATCCTAAGTTCAACGGAGCAAACTGAATGGAAATGGGTGCCGACGAAGCTTAACGTAGCCGACTTAGCTACCAAGTGGGGTGCCGGACCACACTTAGCAATGGATAGTCCTTGGTTTCAAGGACCAAACTTTCTTCGCGATACCGAAGATAGCTGGCCGAAACAACGGCAGATTACGCCAACGTCAGAAGAACTGCGGACTGTCCACTTTAACTTCGCTCACTTCGATCCAATCTTTGATTTTTCTCGCTTCAATTCATGGGCAAAACTACACCGCTCAGTGGCCTACACACTACGGTTTCCTGACAACGTCAAGCGGAAGAAGAGTGGTTATACTCTAGAGCTCGGAGTACTAACTAGTGCCGAACTGCAGCGCGCCGAAGAACTTCTCTGGAAAACCGCACAAACCGAAGCATACCCTAATGAAGTTGCAACTCTTATGAAATCGCACGGTCCCCCCGAACTCCGTCACAACGTAGTAGAGAAGTCCAGCGGTATCTACACCAAGTGGCCATACATTGATGAGAGAGGAGTCTTGCGCAGTCGTGGCCGAATCGGAGCCGCACCGTACACACCGTTGGAAGCAAAATATCCAGTAATTCTACCAAAACAGCACATAATCACGTTTCTGATTGTCGATTGGTACCATCGTCGATTTCGTCACGCCAATCGAGAGACAATCGTGAATGAAATTCGCCAACGCTTTGACATCCCGACATTGAGACGACTGGTCGATCAAGTTGCGAAGAACTGCGCATGGTGTCGCATTGCAAAGGCGGCCCCAAAACCACCAGCGATGGCACCGCTCCCAGAAATACGGTTGACTGCCTTCGTTCAACCGTTCGCGTCCACCGGGCTAGACTACTTCGGCCCAGTTCTGGTCAAGGTAGGCCGAAGCAATGTTAAACGTTGGGTGGCACTGTTTACCTGCCTGACCACCAGGGCTATTCACTTGGAAGTGGTGTACTCTTTGAGCACAGAGTCCTGTATCATGGCGGTACAACGTTTCGTCTCTCGTCGTGGTCTTCCGAGAGAATTCTGGACCGACAATGCCACGTGTTTCCAAGGAACAAGTAACGAACTACAGAGACTCTCCGAGACAACGAGGAAGGCCATGGTAGAGAAGTTTACAACACCGCAGACAGTGTGGAAGTTCATCCCTCCTGCAACGCCGCACATGGGTGGGGTGTGGGAGAGACTCGTTCGATCAGTCAAGGTGGCAATCGGAGCGATAATAGAAGGACCACGTAGACCGGACGAAGAAACGCTGGAAACGATTCTGCTAGAAGTGGAAGCAATGATTAACTCCAGACCGCTAACCTACGTTCCGCTCGAATCTGCAGACGATGAGGCTCTGACGCCCAATCATTTTCTGCTGGGTAACTCGTCTGGTTCCAAATTCCTTCCTTTAGAAGCAGTAGATTGTCGCTCAACACTTCGAAGCAGCTGGAAGCTAGCCAGATACATTACCCACGAATTCTGGAACCGATGGCTAAAAGAGTACCTTCCTGTCATCACGCGAAGATGCAAATGGTTTCAGGACGTGAAGGACATCGAGGTTGGAGACTTAGTATTTGTCGTCAACGGGAAGCTGAAAAACCAGTGGGTTCGAGGACGAGTCACGGAAGTCTACGCTGGGCGAGATGGTAGAGTACGACAGGCGTTAGTGCAAACGTCTACGGGGGTCATCCGAAGAGCAGTCGTCAATCTAGCTGTACTGGATGTCTTGGACAAGGGTAAACCTAGATCAGATACGCCTAGAGTTCCGGATCCACAACTAGGTTTACGGGGAGGGGTATGTGCCGACAACCCCCTTCGTTGCGGCAACGTTGCCGATTGTAGTCATACCCATGGTTCGTCGGTGACAATCGTTTGAGTGAAGCAATGGAGATTGTCACTGATCATGAGTTGGCAAAAACTAGATGATTGATCAAGCACCATAGTTATCTACTCCATAACGTGAATATTGTTACTAAATCTCTTGTTTGAATTCCCCTAATGGTAAAATATATTATACTTATAAAATGAGATATTTCTAACATAGCATATTTACAGTTATAAATCTAACAGTAATCTACTGGAAGTGTACTTGAATAACATTTCTAAACAGATCGTTGTCGGTAAGATTCAGTAGTGCAGATTCATGTATGGAAATAATGAACTATGTTGAATTATAGAAACGGGAATTAATTCGGGAAGATCACGTCGTCGTCCTTCAGTACGTTGATTTGAGTCACCAAATTTGTAAGTAGCGTAATTGTAGCATCTTGAAAAAATGTGTTAAAATAAATTTATTGATTCTAGCTTAAAGCACACAGAAATCAAACAGTGTTGCTAAATAGAGTGGTGACAAATTCCACAATTCATGAAGACATTAATCTTCAAATTTACAATCCCTGAAGGTTCCTAAAAGGTATCCAAGGACTGAAAAAATCCTAAGCAATTCCTGGTGCATCACCCGGAAAGACTTCTGGATAAACTTCCAAAAACACCTCTTGGGAGTTCTCTGGGGGAATGCATGCATATTAGCGTGGGACACGAAAAGACATTTTACTCCTGTATACGTTTTGAGTTCCATTTTGGCCCCATATCAACTGTGCAAAATTTCAGCTCGATCGGAGAAACTATATTTTAGCGCCAGCCGTTTTAAATTTTCATAGGATTTACTATGGGGAAAATCACCTTTTCAAAGAAAATTCGCCACAGGTTGCCCCTTAACCTCTAAAAATATGTCGATGAATGATTTCTATTGGAAATTTTACGAGAAACAAACCCTCTGAAGACCGCAAAGCGATCTAAGGCACGGAGAAAAAGTTATTGACTGAAAACCGAATGGTATGCCAACGCTGTTTAACATGTAAGGAATAACAATAAATAATAAAATCTCGTCATTTTATCGATCGGGTAAGGCTTAATAACTTTTTCCATGAATGTCGCATCGCTTTGCGGTCTTCGGAGGTCTGATTCCTCGTGAAGTAATCTACAGAAATCATTCAACGATTTATTTTTAGGGATCAATGGGTGATCACAAGCGATTTTTCTTTGAAGAAGTAAAATTTCCCCATAGTAAATCGTATGAAAAACTAAGAATAACGGGCGCTAAAATATAGTTTCTTCGATCGATCTGAAATTTTGCACAGTTGATATGGGACCAAAATGGTACTCAAAAAGTATACAGGAGTTGGAGTTTTTCCATTTTTTATATTTTCCCATATAAACCGTGTACCAGGCTAATGCATATAGAGTAAGGTGGGGCAAAAGTTCGACCCTAGTTAAAAATTCAACGTATTTCAAAAAATCGAAGCAGATAAAAATAAATAAATACCGTATGGTGATTCTACCATCCATGAGCTAAAATTTTACTGAACAAAGTTACGCCAAATGTCTTCTCAATTTTGAGTTACAACACTATTTGTATGTGTGTGTTTTATTCGAACTCTTGCTCCACCACTGGGGCAAAAGTTCGAATCTAGTGTTTGTAGAATTTCGCTAACCGTAGCACACTATGTTGACACTTTGGTGATAGAAATACCTGAAACCACTTAATATTTTATGTTAGAACTGGAATACACTTTAAATTTCGATCAGGAATTTACCCAAATCAGGATTAAATTTACTACACCAAAAATTAGTAGTTTTCCGCCAAATTCAGATAAAGCAACTTTTTTTTTTCAACTTTAATCAAATTTTCTCACTAATTCCATCAGTCTTAGAGATTATATGAACATTTTGCAGAATTTTAGGTTTATACCTAAAGTTGCCACATGACTCGAACTTTTGCCCCACAATTCGAACTTTTGCCCCACTATGTGTAAAATATGATTTCCAAATATTTTTTGCAAAAAGTTATACATGCTAAAGCATCTTCAAAATGTACCTAGTTACGCCCCAAAATAAAATATCGAATTCGATTTCATTACAATTCCATTTCATGCGTTGGAAGGACCATCGCACATTACAATTTTTTGATAAAAAACCATCATTTTGTCATAACTTTTGGAAATATTGATCAATTTTTAATTTTTTTTTTCAATTTTTTAATTTTTGGAGTGAAAGACTCTTTTTCGAAAAGGCTTCGAACAACCTTGACACCCGAATGAAATAATTTGAATTGAGCTCAAAAGCTTCAAAAGAAACTCTTGCCCCACACGAACTTTTGCCTTACTTTACTCCATAGATACCTGAAGGAGCCTTTGGAGAAACAATAACAAACATTTTTGAAAGAGTTCCTGAGAATGTTGCGGGTTTCTTAAAAAAAAACATAGTGGAATGTCTCGAAAAAACTCTGGACTAGTCTCAGAATCTCTGTGAAAAAAAAAAACATCCTTGCATGGCATCTTTTGAAAATAATCTTTAGAGAAATTGCTGGAGAATTAACTAGAGAAGTACCTAGAAAAGAAAAATACCTGGATCAATTCCGTCAGTATTGTTTATTGAAATATATGCACGAACTTGTGTGGCAATCATTGAGGAAGATTCCTGAAGAATCTCTGAAGGAATCTTTGGAGAAATTTGTAAAAAAAATACCTTGCTATTACTCTATAACAACGAGTTATCTGGGACACTGCAGACAAGGCAGATGATGATGTGTTATTATTGGATCCAGATATTTTGAGTCCACTCTTATCCGTACTGTAGCCATACCGGGTGCGTCAAGTAGTAGTGTCGTCAGCTGACATTATTTTTAAAGAATTTAATCCGTGAGTAAAACCACAGCGCATTGCTGTTCCCATTTATGGGTTTTCCCGAGCTCCCAATGACCGTCATGGTTTTGCGATGTAAAAATATTCGTAGTAACTTTCTCTTCAGCAGTGCATCAGCAGAGCCCAATCAAATCAGCAACGATACCTTTCTATCCTATGAGCAAATAATGTTCCCACTAATATTTGATAAGGCTCAAACAAATGGTGCTACAATGTGCTACTGTGGAAATGCTCATAGAACACTAAGGACCGATTTCTTCACCCTGGCTTAAGCGTTAAACCATGTTTAATTATATGGGTAAGCCTGCCTTACCGGTTGAGCCGAGGTGAAGAAATCGGTGAAGAAGTTGAGAAGCAGGCTATTTCCTAGAGGGGACGTTAGCCAAGAAGAAGAAGATAATTTAAAGTGTTCTATCGGAGCCTTCCAAAAACTTCAGTTGTTTATTGCAATGGTCCACCCAATCTAGTTAGAAAAATAGCAACTACATAACTACTACCTTCACCACTTTATCGGAACCGCTCCATTTCGCTTATGTAAACAGAGAGAGGAAAGAAAAAACAAGAAACACAATCTCTCCGTTCGTTCCACTACCGACTGGGGGGCTTGATAACACAGTTCGACTGACCTAGACAAGACCTCTGCCGCCACGCTCTGCGTAAACTTCCCATCCAATTCCCACGCCGACGCCCGCGACAACCCGCCAGTACCGGCTGGCAGTGCTGTGCTGCTGGTTGGCTTATGTCACAAAGCATGATGTTCCGGTATTCATTGTTTGTAGGCTACCCTTAGCATCACCATCATCATCACCGTCATCATCATGGGTTATCATAACTTACCGACACTCGACTACATTCCCCTGCACATAGAAGAGCCGGCTCGTCGTCGTGAGCGAGCCATCCAATTTCCCAACCATCCATCACTGAACCGATCTTCCGAACTAGCGCTGGCGCTGGCGCTAGTCTAGTTGATAGGTAAGGTAGGTAGAATTGCTTTTTGCTGCCGCACCACCGGACCCAAAGTCGGGGAGCAATCGAGCCAAGAGACGGAAAAATAATTACAGTTTTCAACCGTTTCGTACCTTCTCATTAATCTTGGCGATGCGATGGCGGCGCGGCAGTGGCCCGTGGTGGATGAGTAGGTTGTACGAGTTGGTGCCAACTTTTTTGGAGCCATACCAGCAACAACCAACCAACGGCAGAAATTCGGGGGCGTCCCGATTCAGGAGAGGTGACAACATTTTTGGGGAAGATGTTTCAAAGAGACAAACAAAAACGATTAGAAACCAGCTGGAAAGTTTTTATTCTGCCCTTCTAAATTTTATAACATTGCCGAACTTCAGAAATTCTTCCAGGGATTCCTTTTGAAATTTCTCCAAGCAATACTCTAGAAATTCGCACAGAAATTCAATCACGGATTCTTTTGAAAAATCTTTCAAAAAACATTCCGGGATTTTTTTTTTCAGGGGTTGCCTTAGACATTAATGGAAGGAGATTTTTTCAAAAGGGTTTTCTTTTTCAGAAATTCGCCCAGGTAAAGGAAAACTATCAGAGAATTCTTAGGAAACATTACAAAAACTACCTTAGAAAATCCTCTTTGGAATCTTTTTGAAATTTCTCAAGAGGATCCTTTAAATTTGAGTGACTGCTTACGACTGTTATTGACGCGTATAAGCTGCAGACGCAAAGGGCGATTTTCTAGCTCCATAAAGACTGACAGAGCCGTAAAATTAGCAAAATACTAATTCCTTGAGAATTTTTCCGAAGTTTTATTTGAAAATTCTTTCAGGGGTTCCTTAGGAAATTCTTCACAGAATGCTTCTGAAATTCCATCGAAAACTTTTCATTTCGAAAATAATCTATGAATTGTTGTGTGGTTTTCATAAAAGATTCCTTCAGATTCTCCTTTAAATCTTCCATGTTTTTTTTTTCAAGAACTCTTCAGTGGTAACTGCAGAAATTCTTCATGCTACTTTTTGAGAATTTCCCACAAGGATTCCTTTAAAGAGTTTGGCTTGGTTCGTCGTTGCATCGCGTCGTCGTTCTGTGTGTGTGCTTTTGGAGGAAAAAACTAGTTTTCGTGCGAGTCGGTCGTGTGATGCCAGCAGCGGATGACATTTCAGTTTGGCTTGGTTCGTCGTTGCATCGCGTTGTCGTCCTGCGTGCGTGCTCGTCTTCGTACGGGGCGGTTAAGTGTGTTTTTGGAGGCAAAGTGGAAGTGCCGCTTTTTTCATTCGGATCGGCCGCGTCGTCGTCGACAATTTGAATGTGCACATCGTCGTACCCGTGTGTTGTTGTAGCGGTTCAGTGTGATTTTGAGGCCAGTTTGTGGAAGATGCTGCAGCACATACGCACTGGACACTTCGAAGGATGTTTATTGGTGGGCTCGTTCCATTTTATCACAATAATTAATGCTATAGGATGTATAAAATTCTGCACTGGGTTTTGTGTATTTATCTAACAAATATTGAAAAGTTCGTCACGTCATGTGTCGGCGCTAGTTCCAAATGCACATTTAGTTGGTAATAAATATTTTTCTTTAATTTTTTGCATGTACACAAAAATTTGAATGGTTCGTCATCTTCGGTGTCGACATTTGTAATATTTTAGCCCAAATGAATAAATGTTTTGACTCAAATAAACGTTGCATGAATTTCTGGAAAAAAGAGAGGGTCGGTAAAAGATAGACGGCGAACCATGCGGTAAGATCTTTCTGATTTATTTTTCCCGTGTTATTTTGTTAATACTTGTGAATCGATCGCGTTCAGCATTGTCTCGCGCGGAAACGCAAACTACAGATGCGTCGGTGTTTAGCATTGTGTTCTCCTTAGTTGCGAATGAATAACTTATGTAGGGTGAGTTTTGAGGCACAATAGATCGCGTTCGTCGTCCAAGGTTTAGAAGGGTATTTCTTCGCGAGCACATTATTAATCACGAATCAAAACATTACATTCGTTTACCACGTCGAAATCCTCAACACATCTCCATTTCCCTTGTCCAAACTCCTAGTGATTTCTCGTAGTAACGCAGAGAATTCGTCGGTTATTGGCCTAAGCGAGAATCACGTCATCATTTCCTTCCCTATCCTCAATTGACCTGCATTCGGACGCGGCCGGCGCTGGTATTGCTTATTGAAAAGTATTGGGATTGCAGCATTTACACAATGAAGAGAAAGCTAATCCCAAGCATCATCTGTTGGATCTTTGTGTAAATGCAGTTGTCCTTGCAATAACAGAGGAGCAACCGCGGGCGGTCAATCATGCTCATGCTCATGCTCATTTCCCACAAGGATTCCTTTAAAGTTTTGTTTTTATATTTTTTCCAAGGATACTTTAAATCATTCTTTGGTGAATTCCTTCAGAAAATTCTAATGAAAATGTTCTGGAAATTCTAAAATCCTCTAACGTCTCCTTCAGAAATTTCTTCAAGAATTTTTTCAGAGATTTTACTAATTATTATTTTTTTTTATATCTAGCGATTTCTTCCAGTTGTTTTTTTTTTTTGAGAAATTCATACAGAACATTACGAACTCTACCAGGAGCTTCTTAAACACTTCTTCATTTTTATCTGGTATTCACTCATCAATTTCTAAAAAAAATCAGAGTTTTTTTAGATTTTTAGATTTTTTTTCGCAATATTTACAGATGTTCATTCAACTTCTTTAAGCATTCTTTCAGAAATTCCCGAAGTAATTCTTACCCTTACTCTTTTGCAAAATTTTACTAATACACATTCGGAAATTTTCTTCAGGGATTGGAGGAAGGATTTCTTCAGAAGTTTCACAAAAAAATGTGTTTTAAAATATTGCACGGAATGCTTTATGAATTCATTAATGATTTTTTTCTGAAGGATTTTTTTTTTCAGAAATTCGCCCAGGGATTCCCTCAGTAAAACTGGCAGAAAATTCTCCAGAAATATATTCGAGAATTTCAAAAATCCTACCAAAATTTCCTGCAGTAATTCCCCCAGGATTTCTTTCCTGGAGGATTTCTGAGAAGTTTTCTGAAAAAAACGGAGATTTTCGAATAATTTTGCAAGGATTCCTTCAGAAATCAAGTTCAGGGGTTGCTCAAGAAATTTCTCCAGGAATTCTTTTCAAAATTCAACTGGGGGGATTCCTACAGAAATTCCATGAAGAATTCTTTAGGAATATTCAGGGTTTTTCCGAAATTGTTTCGGAGCCTCTCTCTTGAAGTCTTTCGTAGATTTTTATTCAGAAAATTACTCAAATCATTTCTCTAGAAATTTCTCATAAACCTTATTACCAAATCTTGCATTCTTACAGTTTTTTTCAGGGATCTCTTCAGAATATCCTTCAGGAATTCTTTCAAAATATCTTTTAGGGATTCATTCAGAAACCTTTTTCAGAAATTTCGTAGGAATGCCTTCAGAAAAAATCGAGGATTTTTTTTATTTTTCATGCTTTAGAGTTTTTAACAAATACTCCAAGATTTTTTTCAGAGTTTTCTTTAGAAATTTTTCTGAAAATTTTTAAAGAAATTCCTTTGTTCATGTTTAAAAAAATCCCATAAATTTCTTCAGAAATCTTTTGCCAGGTCTTCTTGTCTTTCACTTATTCTTTCACCAATTTATCTACCGATTCTTTTTTCAATAAGCGCTTCTTGAGATTCATTTAGAAAACTCTGTAACGAATTTTCATAAAATTTTCTAGGGGTTTTTATAGAAATTTCTTCAAGAACTCCTTTTCAAATTCCATGAAGGCTTGCAAAATTACTTTTGAACGTTGAACCATCCTTTTGCAATAGGGTTAATTTTGACCCAAACCGTACACTACATTAGCGAGCTGCTGCCAATAGGAAGCAAAAGAAAGGTTAAAAATTCTTTCGCGAATTTCATCCTAAATTTCGTCAGAATTCTCCAAGTTTTTCACTTGAAAACATTACAAGTATTTCACTTACAATATTACATAGACTTTTTAGAAATCCTTGCGAAGATTCTTTATGAAAGGCATCGACGGATTTTTTTCAGAAATTTCACCTAGCACTTCTCCAAAGATTCGTTTGAAAAACTTTTATGAATTTAGTTTTAATTAATTTCCTTCTTCTTCTTCTTCTTCTTTGTGGCTCTACGTCCCCACTGGGACTTGGTCTGCCTCGCTTCAACGTAGTGTTCTTTGAGTCCTTCCACAGTTATTAGTTGAAGGGCTTTCTTTGTCTGCATTAATTTGTATATTGTGAGGCAAGTACAATGATACATTATGCCCAGGTAGTAGAGAAAATTTTCCCGACTGGAACAGGAATTGAACCCGCCGTCTTCGGATTGGCGATCCAAAGCCTTAACCACTAGGCTAACTGGAGACTTCGGTTTCCATTAAAACATCTGATTAAAAGCTACCAATTTTTTTTATAATTCTTTCAGCTGTTACCAAAGAAATTTTTAATGGGATTATTTAATAAATTCTTCCAGGGGTTCCTTTGCGGATCTTTTTTACAATTTTCCCAAAAATATATACAATTTATCAGTGGATTTCTTCAGCAGTTTCTCTAGCGATTCGTTCTGAAAAGTTTCTAAGGATTCGTTAATAAGATCCTTGAGGGACGTCTATGGAAATTTCCCAAGCATTTCTTTGGAAATACACCTGTCGGTTGCCCCAGCAATTCTTCGGGACAATGCTTAAATGAATTCCAGAAAGATATATGAGGGAATCCTGCACGAATTCCAGGAGGACTTGCATCGAGAGCCCCTGAAAGAAATCAAGTAGGGATCTCTTCCTGGAGACATTCCATTGGAAATTTTTCCGGAGAAATACCTTCACCCTTCAGGACGCGTGCCGTTATCAAAAGTACAATACTACCCAAAAAAGCGAAGTTTTTGCTCGTCGTATACAGCGTTAGCACAGTGCAGTGTTAGAATCAAACAGACACACCACCCCAAGGGTTAAGGTAATTCCTCAGAAAAAATCCTGAAAGAATGTCTCCAGAAAGAGAAACATATCCAATGTTTCATCAAAGGAT
The DNA here is from genome assembly GCF_035046485.1 of Aedes albopictus. Classification (NCBI taxonomy): domain Eukaryota; kingdom Metazoa; phylum Arthropoda; class Insecta; order Diptera; family Culicidae; genus Aedes; species Aedes albopictus. The sequence continues at coordinate 56,712,051 of NC_085138.1, read as the reverse complement.
TCTTTCAGGAATTAATTTATAAACTTTCCCAAAAATGCAATAATTCTTCACATTTTTTAAATATTTTTTGCATGGAATATTTACAGATGTTTATCTTTTTGTGTCCCCAGATATTTTTCTAGGGATTTCGTTGTGGATTTTTCCAAAAAGATTTATTTGAAACTTTTAGCAAGGTTTTGCTTTGGAAATTCCCCGAGACAGGAATTGCTCAAAAATTTTACAATTTTTTTTTTCGAAAATCTTGCATGTATTTCTTCAGTAATTTCATCAAGATTTTTTTAAATTCGCTCTGGGTCTCTATACAAAATCCTACAGAATTTTCTTCAGAAGCATTTCGACAGGATTTAAAAATAAATATATTTGGAAATATATTGTTTTCTGTTGGATTCTTTTCTTTAAAGTTTTTCGTGGGTTTATTCAGAAATCAGTCATACTATTCCTCCATAAATTTCCCCAAGAGTTCCATTACAATATATTCCATGAATTCCTTAAAAGAAATGTGTAACAGAAAACTTACAGAACATTTCTCATTGATTCCCTCAGAAATTGAAAAAAAAAAAATCGGAAATTTTTTCAAAGAATTCCTTCAAAAAATATTTAAGGAGCTGCTTCCGAAACTATTAGTTGCTAAAGAATCAGTTGTTAAAAATTCACTCATTTTTTTCTAAGAATTTCTTTGTTATGGAATTCCTTTAAGGATTTCACCAAAAATTTCTCCATGCCTTTAGAAAATCCACCAAAAAATCCTTCAGAATTCCATCGAAAGGTACTTGGAGAAAATGTTGCACTCATCCATTCCTAAATTCAATTGGTTTAAAAAAATCTTGTGATTTTTTAAGAAACTTTTAAACGGATGTTTTGTTTAAAAAAACTTAAATAGATCCCCTTACTTCTCCTTCCAAAGTTTTCCTACGAAATTGTGCGTTAAATTTTATAGATATTTTTTTTTAGAAATATCACCAAGAAATTTTTGCATAATATTCTATGGATACCCTTAGTAAAACTTTCGGGGATTGCTTTCTGCAAATCTTCTACGCAGGGCCGGATTTAAGGGGGGGCCAGGGGGGCCATGGCCCCGGGCCCCCACATTTCAGGGGCCCCACAAAATGTAACTTCAAATGGGAACCGAAAAAAAGTAGTGCTAGAAACATCTTGATTTGAGTACTTCTACTTTCAAGATGTGTGTGAAATATTGTTTGAATTAGAAAGAAGCAGATAGTCTTAACAAATCCATAGGATCCTTATGTAAATTGCAGTAGATATTTGTGGAGAAATTCTTGAAAGATCCTGAAATATTTAAAGTTTTCCAAACATTTTTTTGTTTAAATTGGCTAAAAATCCGTCCGCCAAAGATTATCATGAAATTTTACTTATAATTCTATTCAAAGTAAAACAGAAATTCCATCAGGAACTCATTATGGATTTCCGATGAAATTTCTTTAGCAGCTTTTAGAAGAATTTCCGCTAAAAATATCACTATGGATTTTTTGCCTCTTGAAGTTTCACAAGGAATTCTTAACAATTATTCTGCGCGTTCACCAGCAACTCCTCTCAAAGTCGCGTTAGGAATATTTATGTTTGAGTTTCACAAAAAAAGAAACCTGGAAATCGGTCAGCAACTCTATAGATTTCATGAATGATTCCGCAAGAAATTCTATTTGGAGGTTTGGCAATAACGGCCCCAAAGATGGTTATAACACCTAAAATTTACCTGGTTATTTTACCCGAAATTTATCGAAAATGTCTCCTATGAAATCTATTTTTGATCAATGAAATCTAATACTATGAACACTCTCGGATAAAGCGTTATTTACTTGATAAAATTTCTTTTGCAATTGTCTTCAGACTAGATTTTCATATCTGGATCTCTGTTATGCTTAGTTTATAGTGGATGCCTTTTTGCCTTTCTCGTACATTAAGTGTACTGGAAAGGCTATATGTTCACTCCAAAAATGACTTTTCGATAAAAGTCCCGGAGGGTCGAGTCACATATACCAATCAACTCAGCTCGAAGAATTGAGGTGATGTCTGTGTGTATGTATGTGTGTGTGTATGTATGTGTGTGTGTATGTGTGTATGTGTGTGTACAAAAAAAACTCACATCACTTTTTGGCAGTAAACCTTAACCGATTTTAATGACCGACGGTTCATTCGACGGGGAATCTGGTCCCATTGTTTCCTATTGAAAATGGTTTGGATCGGTCCAGCCTTTCCGGAGTTATGGCCATTTAGGTGTTCCGGACCGGTACCACAGGAAGGGGCCAGATATGAAAATGCATTGAACACATGCATGCGACACATCAAACCACGGGTTTTTCGATAACCTGATGAACGGTAAGCAGGAAAATAGTCTCAGACCATATCTGAACCAGTAGTGTTCCGGAACCGGTTCCGGGTGTCCAGCCGGAAGTGGCCAAACATAAAAGTGGACTAAACCCATGCATGCGACATATCAAACTGCGGCTTTTTCGATAACCTGATAAATAGTTAGCAGGAAAACATTCTCAGACCATATTGGAACCGGTCGTGTTCCGGAACCGGTTGCAGATGTCCCGCCGGAGGTGGCCAAGTATAAAAGTTAACCAAATCCATGCATGCGACATATCAAATAGTGGCTTTTTTGATATCCTGATGAGCAGTAAGCAGGAAAATATTCTCAGACCATATCTCAACCGGTTGTGTTTCAGAACCGGTTCCGGGTGTCCGCCGGAAGTGGCCAAATATAAAATTGAACCAAAACCATGCATGCGACATATCAAACCGTGGCTTTTTAGATAATCTGATGAACAGTAAGCAAGAAAGCATTCTTTAATCACATCGGAACCGGTAGTGTTCCGAAACCGGTTCCAGATGTCCCGTCGGAGATGGCCAAGTATAACCCATGCATGCGACATATCAAATAGTCGCTTTTTTGTTATTTTGATGAACAGTAAGGAGGAAAATATTTTCCGAACATATCTGAACCGGTATTGTCCGGAACCGGTTCTGGGTGTCCCGCTGGACATGGCCAAATATAAAAGTGAACCAAGCCCAGGCATGCAACACATCAAATCGCGGATTTTCAGGTATCTCGAGTTGCCTAAAAAAAAATTCCGGACATATTTGGGATAACTGATAGTGTTCCGCCACCGATTACGGGTGCGCCATGACTTTTTAGGTAACCTAATGAACGGTTAACATGAAAAAAAAATCATAGGCCATACTTTGGAATACCAATAGTGTACCGAAACCGGTTTCAGGTGCCCCAACGAAAGTGGTCAAATGTAGAACGGAACCACGAAAAGTATACACAGCATATTAAATAACGGCTTCTTCGATAACGCGAAGAACGGTCAGCAAGAAAATAGTCTCAGGCCACATTTAACACAACGTTACGAGAGACGAACCAGCCAAGGGCTGAAAGTCTCTTCAATAAAGACAAATCAATCAATCAACTAACGTTAGTGTTCCGGAATCAGTTTCGAGTGTCTCGCAGGAACCGGCGATATGTACAAATGAACCACACCCATTCATGCAGTACATCAATTCGCGACTTTTTTAGGAAAACTGATTAACCATTTGCATGAAACTAGTCTAAGACCGCATCAGGGACAATCGGTAAGTGATTAAATGTGAACCGAAATGGCGTTGGAAAGTGGTAAAATGTGAAATTGAAGCAAACCTATGCGTGTGGTGCCATAAAACCACGCTAATTCGACAATGATTGCTGTCAGATTACCTGGGTGAACTTTTAATTCGATAAACTAACTATATTTTAGTTTTTGTGTAGATTGTAGGATTGGTTTTTGAATACAAATCCTACGGATATTGTGGTGGTACGAGTTGATAGCTTGTTCCTTTTACGATTGTTGGCTTCCGCAGTTCACTGAAGTTGGTCACAAAACGGATCAGGTGTAGGAAAGCACCAAATTTGAACTTTCGGTACTAGCAGTTGCACGAGAAACCGCTACGGGTGTGAGTAACAGCACAATATCGAATTATTCGTATTTACAGTGTATTACATTGTGACATTGTCGAATTAAAAAATGTCGATGATGATTAACCTGGGCTTGTTAGGGGAATATCTGTAAATAAAAAGAAAATCGCGTTAAGTACTGTTCCTTTGAATTCCACTAAGAATTTGCATCCTTTGACAGATACGTATTTCGACCTCAACTGAAAGGTCGGCTTCAGTGTCTTGTACTTGACTCGACTAAAAAATGACGTATTAAAGAGTGATGAATGCGCAGGGTTTGACAGTACATGATATAGCAGCTTATTTGATAACACAATGATCGATTTGTAAGAACTTAGCCTCAGATCATATTTTAGACAACCGGTAGTGTCCCGAAACCAGTTCTGGGTGTCCCACTGGAAGTGGTCAAATGTATTAGATAAAGCTAATCGTGTTTTTTGGGTAACCTAATGCTCGTAAGCAATGAAATAGTCTCAGACTATATTTGGGAGACCCGGTAGTGCGGGAACCTGTTCCGGTACCGCATCGAAAGTAATCAAATGTACCATGCGACACATTACATCACGGCTTTTTTAATAACCTGAGGAACGGTTAACTAGAAAATAGGCTCATATCACATTAGAGACTGCCGGTACAGTTGCACAACCAGCGTTTGGTACTTCGCCGGAACTACGAAAGTAAATAAATTCCATGCAAGCGATAAATATATGTAAGAGAACAAATTCTTTACAAACTAAACCCACATACAAACAGACGTCTCACTATAATTACTATCTATCGTTCTTGTTTTCAACGGTCAATAAAATATAGCCTAAAATATGCAGAAAAAACTTTGTCGAAGACCGCAAAGTGATCTGTAATTGTGTAAAAACTTATATCTTAGCTTGTTAGTATCGTCTTGATATTGATCAGCCTCCAGAGTTGGTAAAGGTGCTCAAGCAGTAAACTGAGAAGTCTGATATTTCAGCTCTGCATATACGTTGAACATAACGTCGGACCATGTGCCATTAATAAGCTTTAAGTCAATTCAATGATGGCTTTGATAAAATGCTTGCTTTTCTATAAAAAAAAATATCAGGGTTTAGGAACACTTTCACTTACGTCGACGGAAAGATTGTGAGAACATATTCGACGAGAAAGGCACTATCACCACTAGGTGGATTAATTTGGGTTTTTCTAGTTGCGCTTATTAAGCTAGATTATAATTTCTTCAATAACAACCCTAATTTTTGGAAGAATTTTCCATATTTTCTGGATTTTGCTTCAATAAAAAAAAAACCTCTAAAAAGAGGGCCCCCACAACACTGTGGCCCCGGGCCCCCACATTTGTAAATCCGGCCCTGCTTCTACGGATTATTTCTAAAATTTTCTCGAGAAATTCTTTATGAAAATATTGCATTGACTGTTTCTTCCAAAACTTCACCAGAGTTCCAGGCATTTCAATTATAGCATTTCACTAGAAATTCTAGGGATTCTTACAGGAATTGTTTCGAGGATTTTCTCGAAAAAATTTCATTAGATTCCCTCTGAAATTTCACGAATGATTCTCCTTAAAAAATCAGTAATTCCTCCAAAGTTTTCTTTATAAATTCTCTAAGAGGTTCCTTCCGAAAATTCCCAAGGATTGCTTCAAAAATTCTACCAGAAAGTTCTCGTTTGAAAAATCATTGTTTCGTGGTTTTCATTATTTCGAGAATTCGCCATCAAATCTTCCAAGATTTTTTTTTTCAAAAATTCCTTCAGTGGTTACTAAAGATATTCTTCAAGGGATTCTTTAATAAATTTCTCCAAGGATTTCTTTAAAGGTTTTTTTTACAATTGTTCAAGGATTTTTTGAAAAAGTCTTCAGTAGATTTCTTAAGCAATTGCTTAAGATTGCTTGCAAGGATTGCTTCAAAAATTCTACCAGAAAGTTCTCGTTTGAAAAATCATTGTTTCGTGGTTTTCATTATTTCGAGAATTCGCCATCAAATCTTCCAAGATTTTTTTTTCAAAAATTCCTTCAGTGGTTACTAAAGATATTCTTCAAGGGATTCTTTAATAAATTTCTCCGAGGATTTCTTTAAAGGTTTTTTTTTACAATTGTTCAAGGATTTTTTGAAAAAGTCTTCAGCAGGGGCGTACAATTTCGTTTCAATGATACACTTTCATGCAACATTTGAATGAGTCACTTCAAGTGTTTCATACATTTTTCTAATGACTCGGTCGTTAAAAAAAACTTTTCCACTCATCGTAGCACTCGGTAGTCTCCCACCCGGTCGCATTGCTTGTGCTTCACCCGTCAGAGCATTAGTGTCTCACTGGTGCGCGCTAGTCTCTCAATGGTTACGGGCGCCAGTTAATTGGATTTAAGTGGTCGAATTTGTCATCCTCTTTCATAAAACATAATTATCATTCTATTGGCGTGCACCACTATTCAAAAATGTGGTTTAAATAGTGTTTTTAGCATGTTGAAGTATTTCAATGACTCATAAATGAAACGAAAATCCAAGTGTATCATCCCATGTTTCATACACACTTGTTTCTGTAGCAGCAACGAACGAGTGTGTTGCTGGGTGAGAGATGAAGTATCACAGCAGTCCGTTCGCATGGGAAACGATTTGCTACAGTCGTCGTACGTCATGTTTTCCTTTCGAAATTGCACGACCCTGGTCTTCAGTAGATTTCTTAAGCAATTATCCCAGCGATTGGTTCTTAAAATATTATTGAGATTCGATAAAAAAAACCTTTCAGAGACGCCTTCAAAAGGCCAGAGGAATGTCTCCTAGAAGAGATACTGGCATGACTTCTTTCAGTAGTTCAAGAAACAAATCCAACAGGAATCGGTGCAGAAATTCATACTGAGATTCTCTCATTCATGAATTCCTCTGATAGTCCTCTATGTCATTTCATTTTCCATTTATTTAGTTAACATCAAATTCATGATAATACTGCAGCTGCTGCAACTCTCCAACGTCGGTCACGCCCAACACTCTGGTGAGTCATCTATATATTTTCCCAAAAATATCCAGGGTTTCCCACAAGGATACATTTGGGAGATTCTCTTTGGATTGTTTTAGGAATTCATTCCTAAATTTCTTCAGAAAATAAGAATTTCTCTGTTTTTTAGGATTTTTTTCTCGAAATATTTACAGAGGTTTATTAATTTGTTTCTCCACATATTTCTCCATTGATTGCTTAAAGGATTTTTTGTAGGAATTCTTCCAAAAAAAAAACAAAAAAAATCTACAGTGAGTGTTTCAGCGAATCTACCAGGGATGAAATGGAGAAATGAGTTTCACTGAACGGTTTTTTTTTATTTCTTCCCCTAAGTATTGATCGTCTAGACAAGGAATTCCGAAAGAATTTCCAGAGAAAATCCTAAAGGATTTCCTGAGGGAAAATACCGGAAGGAATCTGAAGAAAAATACCGGAAGGAATCCTTAATTGAGTTCAATAATTTCTTCTTGTGTTCCTCACAGGTATCTTTTTTTTGAATTTTTGCAGGGATTACTTGAGAAAATTCCTAAGACATTTTCTTAAAAACTGAAAAAAATCTCAGTGACTTTTTGTAGAATTTCATAAAGAACTGCTGAAGCAATCACTGAAAGAGTTTTTGAAGGAATAACAGGAGATATTTTCGACGTAGTCGCAGAAGCAATTTCAAAAAGAACCTTTGTATTAATTTCAGAAGGAATCTCTAAAAGAATTCCCGGACGAAGTCTTCGTGGAATTTCCGCAGGAATTTTCAAGGAGGATTTTTATAAATGAACTGTCAAAAAATCCTTTCTTTTGGTTCCAAAAAAAAATTCCTTAAACTCTGAGAGGTTCCCTGAAAATATTTCTGAATAAATCCCTGAAGAAATTTAAGAATTAATGGAGGAATTGCCAAAAAAAACCCCGGAAAGAATTCATGAAATCTCTTGTCTGATTCGGTTTTTATTAAAATCTCTGAAGATATTTTTGAAGAAATCTTAGGAAGTCCGTTTAGAAATCTCAAGCGGAAATTCTGAAGAAATTCCTGGAGAAAAACCAGAGGAAAATACTTGGGAATCTTTTGGTGTAACTCCAAGAGAATTTTTTGAGAAATTTCAGAAGAGTTCCTGTAGAAATCCTCCAATAGAGTTCTTGGAGGAATTTGTCTTGAGAAATTTCCAATGAAAATGCTGTATAATTTCCTATTGTTTCCATGAAACAATTTTGAAAAGAGTACCTAGTATTTTTAGTTCTTAGATTATGAATCAATCATCAAAACCATCATATTTTTTTGCTGATATTTAGGATGGTTCTGTTGTTTCAAAATAGGTTTTGGTATCTCTTAAAGCATCTTTATATTTTTTTTAAAATCAATAATAAATTGATGTTTTGGTAATCTTTCATATGTTATTGTTTATTTTGTAATGAACCATAACGATTAACATTGTATATTAAACATTTTTTCAATCATTATTTTTAAATAAAAAGAAAATCGCGTTAAGTACTGTTCTTTTGAATTCCACTAAGAATTTGCATCCTTTGGGGCTGTCCATAAACCACGTGGTCATTTTTTTGGGACTTCTCAACCCCCCCCCCCCCCCGTGTGGTCATTAGTCCATGCAAAATTTTTTATTCGTCCATACAAAATGGTCATTGGCCGAACCCCCCCCCCCCCCCCCCTCATGACCACGTGGTTTATGGACAGCCCCTTTGACAGATACGTATTTTGACCTCAACTGTAAGGTCGTCTTCAGTGTCTTGTACTTGACTACAGATATTCCCCTTACAAGCCCAGGTTAATCATCATCATTATTTTTTATGTAAAAGAGTTTAGGGGAGTTGAATTTTAACAAAAATAAAATAACATGAAAATAAAATTGTCCATGAAAAAAAAACATATTTTAACAATAATCATAAAATTAATCTTGAAAATTCGATATCCCAAATAGGCTTCCAGCAAAAATATGAAAGTGTAGGGATGCACAAAAACAATAATTGGAAATATTGAACCAAAATTCACAAAATCACTAATTAAAAAGAGTTATCTTCCAAAATAGTTTAAATTGATTGTAGATGAAAAATGATAAGAGGTTTAACCATCATATTGATTTGATGCAACCAAAATTCCACCATAACCATGAAAAATCTCCTCAGTCGGGATGTACTTGGTGGCAGTTAGTTTTTTCTTTCCTTTCGATGTAACACTACCTACTGCCTGACCTAGGTTAGGTTAGGTTTAGAGGTACCTAACGTCGTTGCGATGGGATGGGGGCCATTTGGGGCGCTAACATTGTTAGCTAATGGGATAATCACTAGATGTCGAAAAATTTGGAATGGAACTGAGCCGAGCTAGCAGCTAGCTGCTTATGGTGGTAGTAAGTACGACGAGTTGGAGCGGAAAACAGGTGCCAACCGAGCAAAAAGGGGTTTCTAAGTGCCAATTCAATCCAAAAGTAGTTTCCAACTGTAGTATTACGGCACGGCGGGCGCGTCGTTTAGCAGCGGAAAAAAGTAAATGGAGGAAGGATGTTTTAGAGTTGCGAAGCGATGCGATGGAAGGATTCCGGAACGAAGTCATTAAAAAGTGTAACAGCTTATTACAGGCGAAGTAGTTTAGGAGAAACACCTGGTTGGTTTTTTCAGTTCAGCCTGTTGGATAGCAATTAACAATGTTTCTAGGAATTCAAAGCTAAATTCAATCTACATCGAAACCGTATCAAATCCAATCCAAATCTAACTCAAATCCAGTTCAGATAATGCTAACCACCAAGTGTTGATCTGCTTTTTACTCAAAAACTATTAACCGACCATCGATGAGCTCTAACGACCTTGCTCGAAAAGAACCAAGCATCAAAAAACCATCATTAACAGCATAAACCACTTAATTTCAGGAAACAGATCCCACCTTGCATGCATTATCCAATCACATTAAAACGCCCCAAAACGACTCTTCCATCTATCCATCCATTCGAGTCTACCACGCGTTTGAACCATTCATCCGCCCGAACATGAGGAGGGTTGGTTGCATTCGTCATAATGATAGTTCTATTATACGACCGCGCGCCGTTGAATACCACGCAAGCTCCTTTATCGGTTACTTAATAACCATCATCATCATCATCGTCGTCGTCGTCGACGACGACGTCATGATCGTTCCCAGCTTACTATTGTGGTTTAAAAAGAGGCGACCGCTTAGCTCCCCTTCGAGTAAACCTAAAAAACTTGGGAGAGTAACATTTTGAACCTTCTTTTTTCGTGTTCCGAAGAGGTGAAAGAGAGCGAACAGAAAACAGCTGAATGTTTGTACAAACAGAAGTTGCCCATCATGGAAGAAAGGGGGAGCCCAACCTTCCTCCATTCCTTCCGATGATGGGGCTATCGCGGATGGTTGGATCGACGCGACGAGGTCGAACGGGTTTGGCCATGGTGTAGGTCATTCGTGTAACCCTCTTCTCATAGTTATTATCCAACAAAGAGGAAAATGAGATGGCCAGGCTAGTCGCCAGTCAGTGGAGCGACTGATGATGGTGCATGAATCGGTAATAAAGTTAGTTAATTTGGATGAAAGTGAAATTGTTATCGCACACTTAGAAGTAAACCCTGAATGAAGGAAGGAAGAAAGGTACGGTTATTTGAATGGATTAAGACTGTACGTCTTATACGGGAGGCGAAAAAAATAATCGTCATCGGTCGGTAGGATTAAAGTTGTTGTAGAATAATGTATGTAGGTAAAACTTCTTGTTTATTTTTTTGTTTCGGAGGTCGTGCATAATTGGATACGTATTTTTTATGGTTTCACCTTACATGTAAATGTTCAATTTCAAGAAATAATTATTTTTTTCTAAGGCATTCTGTCTCGATATTTTACCGATTTTATCCATATTTCAATATTGTGGCATTAGATCTTCTGTCTCTGAACCCTTTGAAGTTTTGTAGGTTTCTTACATTCTCTGGGACTTCACCTGAAATTCAATCTATTATCTGCCCAAAATCACATCGGACCTTCCATTCTTATTAGATCATGCTTGCATTTTGACAAAAACAGCCATATTTTTTTCGAGGTTACTCTAAAAAACTCTACAATGCTGTTTTTTTTTTCTTTTGGAGCAGAAGTTCAGTTGCTTATTAACGACACTTTGTCAGTCAAACTGGTATGGTAGAGCAACAAGCATGTGAAATGTAGATATAATGATGAAATTTGGCTGATTTAAATGCTTATTGGTTACCTGAATATAGATAAACTATAAAAGCCCTTAGTTCTATCAAATGGTAGCTATTCCATGTGACGTACCTGTAAGGGAGAAAACAAAAACAAAAATTAGTATATTATTTTAATTGAAAAACTACGGTATTATCATACTGGGTTCCGTACAGTGCTGTCATGGTAAAATCAGAGCTGGTTATTCAAGATTTCCAAATCTCAGCACTCCCTATTCTGGTAAGCCCCCATAGGAATTACGTCAATATTACAACGTGTTAATAGAATAATTCCGGGAAAACCACTCCATGAAATTTTTTTTCACAATTTTTGTCTGGAATTATTGCAGGAATTCTGTGAGATCAGCAAGACTTCTTCGAAAAAATCTTTTAGAATTCATTCCTTTTCCTGTACTGTTCAAGAATATTTCTTAACTTTAAGGTATACCGCCAGCAATTCCTTTAGGGATTCTTTCAAGATTTATCAAAATGTTTCCCTATTTTTTATAGAAAGAAGATTCTTGAAGAATTTTTTTATCTGTATTAACGAGATTTTTAGCTCTAGGCTAGTTCATCTCGGGACCCACGCTTTACTTCCCTTCCGAAGGATTTCCTAGAATGATTTAAATGAGAATTCCCGCAAAGACTACTCCAGTATCCCTATAAAATACATTCCTGCCCATGCATTTCTTGAAAAAAATCTCCAGGATTTCCTTACACGTTCAAAATTTCATTCAATTCGGTTCACTGGTTTCCGAGATATGACAGCTCAAAATGAGTTGGCTAAAAAATAGTGTTTTACCCGAACGGTTCTAACTTTGCGAAACATTAATCAATCGAGCCCAAATTTGTACCAATGATGCACATATAATAGGTTGACAAACAGTCAAAATTTGAGATTTTTTGATGCACTCTATGAAAAGTTATAGCGTGTTGATTTTTTTTGTGAGATAAAAAAGTTGCCTATCCCAAACATTTTGGCCACCCCCTGTATATCTGTTGTTGTTGATTTTTTTTCAGCATTCTCTTAAGGTATTATTTTATACATTCAGAGATTCCCTCAGGCATTTATTTAGAATTTTCGCTGAAAAAAAATTCAATAGATCCCGAATTTTTTTTTCAGAAGTTTCTTCAGGGATTGCTATTAATTCAAACCTTACTTCAAAGATCCTTTCATATTATTTTTCGGTGATGCTTCAGATTCGTCTCCAAAGGTTCTCATGGCAATTCCTGTAAAAAAAAATGGACCTGGGATCGTATCCCACTCCCGACATACTCACAAAATGTGGGTTCTTCCTTCGGAAGGGAAGTAAAAAGTGGGTCCCGAGATGAACTAGCCTAGGGTTAAAAATCTCGTTAATACAGACAAAAAAAAAGTTCCTGTAAAAATTACTCCAGAATCTATTCTTCGGCATTTTTCAAAGAATTTATATCTGGAAATCTTGCTATGAATACCTGCATAAGGTTCTCATACCCTTCCAGGTATTCTTTAAAAATTTAAGAAATTTATTCAGAAGTTCTCTAAAACATTGTCCCATGATGTTTTTGGTTTCTGCAAGGTTTCCTCTAGCAATGTTTTCTTCAGAAATTTTCTCCAGGGGTTTTTATGTATTTAACCCTGATGGAATTGTTTGAAAAAATATTCTTTCTATATTCAGGACTTCTTCTAAAAATGTCTTCTTTTCTCAAAAATTCATTGACGGATTTATACAAGAAGTCCACCAGTATTTTTGTCTGGAATTTCTGCAAGGATTTTGGCAGACATTTTTAAGACATTCTTCCGAAAATTTCTCTAGGGATTTCTACACAATGCCTTCAATAAATATCTCAAGAAAAATTTCTTTGAATTCACTTTAACAGTTCTCTAAGTTTTTTTCCGTTTTTATTCCTAGGAATTAAGAATTTAGTTGTAGCAGTTTCTTCAGGTACTTCTCCAGGAATTTTTGTCAGCGAATTGTTCCAGAATACGTTCAAGAACTTCTCCTAAGAAACTCCATAGTTATGATAAAGGGTTTTCTTAAAAAGGGATTTCTTCAAAAATTCTTCCAGGTATATTTTTTATTGAATTTCTTTCAGAAATCCTTTCAAGAATCCTTTAAGTCATTTTTCATGAAATTTCTGAAAAAAAACTTCTGAAAAAAATCCTTGTTGAGATATTTGAAATAATTCTAACTTTAATTTTTGAAGGAAATTCGGGTACTATTTCTGGCAACTTCCAAATAAAAATCGTGTAGGAAATTCTGCATTCCGAATGAACCTACAGAAGAAATCCTGAAAGAATCTCAGTAGGATTTATTAAAGAAATGTTTCGATGAATTACTGTAATATGTACTCCATGAAAGAACTGTTGAAGACATTCCGCAGTGAAATTTCTAAAAAAATCCCTTAAACTGTGAAAGTAGATGAAGATATTTTTGAAAAATAATCCCTGACACAACACAATAAAAGAAATTTTAGCGAGAATTTCTGAAAGAATCTCTGAAGCAGTTTTTTATGAAATCTCCAGTAATAGTTAGAAATCACAAAAAATATTTTTGAACGAATCTTTAGAAGAATAGAGTAAGGTGGGGCAAAAGTTCGACCCTAGTTGAAAATTCAATATTTTTCAAAAAACAAAAGCAGATAAAAATAAATGAATACCGTTTGGTGATTTCACCATCCATAAGCTAAAACTTTGCAGAACAAAGTTATGCCAAAAGTCTTTTCAATTTCAAGTTACAACATGTTTTGTAAGTGTGCGTCCAATTCGAACTCTTGCCCCACCACTGGGGCAAAAATTCGAATCTAGTGTTTGTGGAATTTCGCTAACCGTAGCAGACTATCTTGACACTTCGGCACCAACATTACAAAAGGGCGTAACTGCATTTACAACCAATGCCTTCTCACAAAGCTGTGGAGCGTATCCCATCCCTCTCGAGCAATCCACTAGCACAAATAGAAAGATAAAATCCTCCTCTTTCGATTAATGGATGTGAATTGCGTGAGATGAATGAAATACGACCCACAGTTCTGTGAGAAGGCATTGGTTGCAAAAGCAGTTACGCCCTTTTGAAATGTTGGTGCCGACTTTTGTAATAGGAATACCTAAAAACATTCAATATTTGATGTTGGAACTGGAATACACTTTAATGTTCGATCTGGTTTTTACCCAAATCAGGGTTTAATGTACTACACCAAAAATTAGTAGTTTTCCGAAAAAAAAATAAAGAAAAAACAATATTTTTTCCAACTTTCATCGAATTTTCTCACTGATTCCAAAATTTTTACGCCCCAAAATAAAAGACTGAATTCGATTTTATTACATTTTCAATCCATGTGTTGAAAGGACCATCGCAAATTACAATTTTTTGATCAAAAACCAACATTTTGTCATAACTTTTCGAAATATTGATCAATTTTCATAATTTTTGGAGTGAAAGACTCTTTCTCAAAAAGGCTTCAAACAACCTTGACACACGAAAGAATTAATTTGAATTGAGCTCAAAAACTTCAAAAGAAACTCTTGCCCACTCGAACTTTTTCCCAACTTTACTCTATCTGAAAAAAAGAAAAACCTGGGAAAAACTTCCTAGCAAAATACCTGTAGGAATTCCTCGAAAAAAACTCGAAAAACTTTGGGCGGAATTCCAAGAAAAGTTGGAGAGACGAACCAGTCTTTAATAAAGACAAATCAATCAATCCCAGAAAAGTTTATTAAGTAATCTTCAAAGAAATTTCTGAAGAATGCTTTAAAAATCGGTGGAAGCATTTCTGAAAGTTCTAAAAAAATATCTGTAGTGTCTTGAAAAATAAACTCCTGAGAAATTTCTAAAGGAATTCATGTAGACATTTCTTTGAAACATTTCTGAGTACACTTCTCAAAGAATTCGAGGAGAAATTCTTAAAGTTATCCTTAAAGGAAATGCCAGCAGAAATCATTGAAGGACTTCTGAAAAAAATCATGGAAGAATTTCTGAAGCAATATATGCATTATTTTCTAAAATAATCTTTTGAGAAATTTCGGAGAAATAGCCAATGAAATATCTGAATTAAATCCTGTAAGAAACTCAAGGGCCCATATAGCCGAGGCGGTAAACGCACGGGTATTCAGCATGACCATGCTGAGGGTGACGGGTTCGATTCCCGGTCGGTCCAGGATCTTTTCGTAAAGGAAATTTCCTTGGCATCCTTGGGCATAGAGTATCTTTGTGCCTGCCACACGATATACGCATGCAACATGATCATTGGCAGAGGAAGCTCTCAGTTAATAACTGTGGAAGTGCTCATAGAACACTAAGCTGAGAAGCAGGCTTTGTCCCAATGAGGACGTTACGTCAAGAAGAGAGAGAGAAGAAACTCTAGAAATCTCTGAAAAAAAAAATAGGTATTAATATTTTGATAGATAAAGTAAAGTTTTTTTTCCGGGGAATTTTATAGAGTAATCCTTGAGTGCTCATATTGGTAGGAAGTTATTTTTTTTATCTCAAAATAATGAGCTCAATGAGTAACTTGGAGTATCCTCGATAACATCATTGGTTACGTACAAAAGGCTGAAATTTCTCAAGGCTGAATGCATCGAAAGGCTGAAAACATAAGGCTGAAACAGTGATTCGTTTAGTTTTCATCGGCATCAGCGGAAAGGAATATTGCTAAAACCACAACTAACAACTGAGATAAACTGACGTAACAGTTTCACGAATGTTTCCCGGAATTACAATCACATACTGGGTAATTCTCGCTGAAACCACCTCACAATTTACATAAAGTCTGGTATTTAAAATATTTCTTGCTTATTCGCTAGAAAATGGGATAATGGGAGGTTCGCTCACGTTTCCATCGATATCTCATTGTTGCGGTTAATGCACACCTAAATATTTGAATACTTGAAAAGCATAGACTCTCAGCTTTCTAATGACGAGTTCAGAATTAAAATCGATGGTTTGGATTTAATGATAAAATTCAAAATGGCGGCCAAATTAACCGTTATGTGTCCAACAAACTTTTTGCTTTTTTCTACACCGTGTATTTTAAATGGGTGCTGGGTACCCGGGTACCCTATTGGCCACATAAGGGTTAAAGATGACTGCCAAAACAATTGCAACTTCAAAGGTGTATACTTTCTCTTTATAGAATGTGAAGTTTTGTACATGTTACAACATGAATTTTTAAGATACAAGCCCGTTGGCAAGCAAGGAGTCCATCATCCTTCTTTATAATTTTCTAGCAAATAAGCAAGAAAAAAAAATAAATCCCAGACTTTATGTAAATTGTGGCCTGGTTTCAGCGAGAATTACCCCTATATGGTTTCGCAACAAAGGGATTTACAAAGTGTACTCTGTGTACCTTCACCTTTGGCGTTTTGCAATTGATAACGGTCTGCAATTGATACTGATCCAACATTAGCCAATCTGGTAAGGCCACTGCGACTGTTTTACACAAGGTTGTTTACGATATTAACCCTTCAGCGCGCGCGCTGTTGTAAAAAGTACAACGCTACCAAAAAATCTCGCTTTTCGTATACCTACAGTGCGAGCGCGGTGCAGTTCCGGTTGCTTGATGGCGCGCGTCCTGAAAGGTTAAGAAAGGATTCACTTAAAAGCAATCTTTTTTGGGAGTTTCATTAGAGGGTGCCTTTGACAACGTGCCATATTGGAAGCCGCACGAAGCCATGGTATTTCTCCAACAAGTTCCAGATGGATTTACCACTTGTTGTGTTTGTGGATGCCCTCGAGGGGGAGTCTTGTCTTCACTTTTGTGAAATCCCGTAGCAGATACGCTATTGAGGCAAAAACTAAAGGTTTTTCTATATATAGTTTTGCCGACGACTACCTAACATTGTTAGTCAGTCCGTATGTGCATCAGTACCCTTTTCGACCTGTTGCAAAGCACTCTGCTGTTGTCGTCAATATGGCCTTTTTGGAAAATCTGAGTAAAACATCTATTGTTCTTTTCACGGAAAAGCGAAACCGTAATGGTGTTCGACCTTTACGTCTCTTTGATTCTGAAATCAATGTGACTGAACAGGTAAAGTACTTTGAAGTCATTCTTGATTCCAAGCTTTCCTTGGCACCTCACATTGAGTTCAGAATCAACAAAGATTGTATGGCTTTCGGGCAATGCCGGCGAGCCTTTGGTACAACTTGGGGTCTTAAACCCAAGAATATCAAATGGATCTACACTTGGATCTATACAACTGTTGTTCGGCCAATATTGGCCTAAGGATGTCTTGTGTGGTGGCAAAAGGGCGAAATGAGAACGATCCAATCAAAGTTAGGCCATCTGCAAAGGATGTGCTTAATGGAGATGTCTGAAGCGTTCTCTTCAACTCCCACGGCAGCGCTCGAAGTTCTCTTTGACGCTGCCCCACTACACATTGATCTCAAACAAGAAGCGTTTTTTTTGCTCTTATCGCCTATGGGTACTCGGTTTACTAGAGGAAACTCCTGTGAACTGCAGTTCGGCACACACTTTTGGTCAATTGGGATAGTTGTCTTTGCTCCAAGTGATCTTTCAATTGCTTGTAATTTCCATATGGGATATTTTCCTCAAAATTCCCTTCCCGGTAAGAGTGGACATCTGGATATCTGGAAAAAAGAATTTCAGATGGCATCGTTTGTTACACTCATGGCTCCCTTCTCGAAGGTCGAGCTGGTGCTTGTGTTTAGTCTCGTATGCTTAGACTGCATCGTCTTACTCACTTGGAAGACACTGCACCGTTTTTCAGTAATAAGCTTATGTTCAGATAGCCAGGCTGTTATTAAAGCACTTGCTTCGGCAAACTCTAGATCAAAGTTAGGTATCGCTCGTCGAACTCAAATCGAGCTGAAATGCTGTTCACCTTATATGGGTACCTGGCCATTCTTACATCGCTGGATATGAAATGGCTGTTGAGTTAGCTCGCATTGGAGCATCACATGACTTCATTGGTTCTGAGCCAGCTATTCCTATATCGAAGTGTTGGGTAAAACCTCAGATTGACACTTGCTACGCGACTTCTCCGAAATTATCGACATCAGGAATTATCAAGGCGACCAAACCTCTCCACCTTCAACAATGTATGGTACCAGCGATCGCTTTTTCGACCACGTTCTTAAAGAAAAATCTTGAAGCATTCTAAAATAATTCAAAGCTTAACTTGATATATCATTTATTTTTAAAATTCTCAACAACTGGTCACTGGAACGGGTCTGAATATAAAGAAGCAAGAAACAAAATGTATTTTAAATTGAATAAATGATTTCTCGAAACTTAACTTTTCTGTCATCAGGCCGTGCAGTTCTGAGAATATTTGTACAAAATTACCTTCTATAGAACAAGTCATAGCCTCAACGCTACGATTTGCGAACTCGAAGCAAAACCAAACCCATTGACGCGTGACAAAACTACAGGGGATGGCCAAAATGTTTGGGATAGGCAACTTTTTTTCTCCCACAAAAAAATTCAACATGCTATAACTTTTCATAGAGTGCATCAAAAAATCTCAAATTTTGAATGTTTGTCAACCTATTATATGTGCATCAGTGGTACAAATTTGGGCTCGATTGATTAATGTTTCGCAAAGTTAGAACCGTTCGGGTAAAACACTATTTTTTAGACAACTCATTTTTGAGCTGTCATATCTCGGAAACCAGTGAATCGAATTGAATGAATTTTTTACCGTTTATCAACAATATATTGATACTTAATACGACGTTATAAAATGTAATATTTTCTCACGGAGAATTAAGTTATACCGGGTTGAAATTTTTACCCATATAGAGGAAAATAAGTCAAATTTACAATACCACACAAAAATTACTGAATATGTTCTTCCTTCAATCTAAATAGGCTCTAATATATCTGATTAGAGATAACTTGAGAACAGAAGTGGAAAATCTTTGGATATCAACACTAAAATTTATTGACATTGATGTAAAAAAATACATTTTTTCGAGAAAAATCCAAAAAGTGTCAACCCATGATAACTTTCTTCAACGTTTAAATAGTGCCTATGTTTTAATTGATTGTGAAGCATTTACATATTGTTGGTGTATGTTCAAAATTCCATTTAATTCGGTTCTCTGGTTTCCGAGATATGACAGCTCAAAAATGAGTTGTCTAAAAAATAGTGTTTTACCCGAACGGTTCTAACTTTGCGAAACATTTATCAGTCGAGCCCAAATTTGTACCAATGATGCACATATAATAGGTTGACAAACAGTCAAAATTTGAGATTTTTTGATGCACTCTATGAAAAGTTACAGCATGTTGAATTTGTTTGTGGGAGAAAAAAAGTTGTCTATCCCAAACATTTTGGCCACCCACTGTACATCTAAATCAATGATTCCCATTTCCAATCAGGTAAAGCTCGTTTCCTCTAAAACGCAATATCTGACCATCGACATCCGCACATTTCTCCCGAACACAGCACAGAAATACTCCCAACGAGAACTTCCCACCCCAGCAGCAGATATGTATACCGAGAAGTGGTCAGTATGGAACTCGGTGACCTGAGCAGTGACTCGTGATATTGAATTTCCTGCTGGAATCCAACAGAGCTGAAGTATGCGTAGTGGGTCCTGTAGCGCCGCACCACCGACCGGTATCTATCCCGAACCCTTTTCCATCGAGTCTCACTTCCAAACTTCAGCCGGTCTGAGTCGGGGCATCGCATCGCATCGCCGGTGACAACCAGAAGTGCTGCTCTCGGTGAAAAATGCCATAAAGCAAAAGTCATCCGGGTGGAAAAAGTAAACCTTGCTCACTTCTCCGGCCGCTGCTGGCGGCTGGTTGGTTGAGAAAATCTTATACCGGCCTCTGTGCTCTGTATACAGGCGGGAGCGAGGGTGTTGTGCAAAGGTAGCTATGGAATATGATACGACCAAGACTAGCGTGAGAAAGATTAGCATAACAAGATGTGGGTCGGTGAGTTCAGTTATGCCGTGATTTTGTTTTCTTCCTTTTTATTTTGAATTCGTTGAAGGTTGATGCGGAAAATGAGATTGTTGCGATGATAAGAGGGACTTTTGAGTGGGTTTGAGAGCGAAAGGGATTGAGAACTTTCGGTTTCGGTTAAAGGGTTGAAAGTTGTTATACAAATTGCAGAAAGGTAGAAGGATGGAATTGAGGAGGATTTCAAACAGATTTTGACTGAAATGATGTATGTTTAAGATAAATTGGCACAAATTGAAGTGAAGTGGGAACATAATGTCAAAATGAGAAGAACAAGAAAAAGTAGGAATATGATCCTTAGCAATGATAAAACTAAAGTACAGATGTTTGAATGAACATATTACGTCCACTTAACCTAAATCACGAAACAAACAATCCAAAATGACCTTTCCCAGAGATAGCCACAGTCGCAATCATTAAACAAAGTCGCAACTCATAAAATCAACAATTAACCTCAATCTGCAGTACATATCTGCACCAGCATCGCTCACGACTGCAAGAGGGAAAACCTCCATCTATCCACGATTGCTGCTGCGCTGCAGTGATGCGTGCGTGCCCCAAATGCCCCATTATGATTTGATTCGGTACCAATCTGAGATTTAGGTATCTCCACAAACGTCAAGCACGTTGCGTTGGTGGGACGCTGGCGCTCACGACTGCGCTCGATTGTGCCCAAGGACATCCACGGTCACGGACATTGCTAGATCTAAAGTTTGAGGAAAAGAGCTCTCCATTTGACTAAACGCAGGTTCGTAGACAAATGCACGCACATGATGTCCATTAGATAGTGACCGCTCACTTGTCGATCGTCAATTCGTCATGATCTCTCTTCTCGGTGGTTGGTCATCTCCGGTGCCCCGAGTGTGTGTGTAAAGTGAGCCGATAATCACAAAACAACGCGCACAAGAGTGGTTCTATTTTCGGGGGGTTACTTAGAGAGGAACATTAAATAATGCTCGTATTATAAGTGCATTTGCGGAATGACCTTTCATCCGCCATCTGTTGGCATGTGTTAGGTACACTAAATCGTTTGCTTCGGATCAGCCGTAATTCTTAAAGTTCAAATGAGAAATAGTAATGTGTTATTTGGGTAATAAAACATTTGCTTTTGGTACTGGAAGAACAATAGGGCAAATAGCCTGTGGTACTGGCTCTTAAGAGCTCATTATCGCTCAATTAAAAAAAAAAAAGAAGGAGAAGACGAAGAAGGAAGAAGAACAATAAATTGTCATTCCTAGGGTCTTATCCCATTTGGTCAAGTGTTCCTATTTTGGGCACTTGCCGCTATAGCCAAGTTATTTTTTGGTATTGTCAAAAAATCGTTAAATGATTACGAAGTCATATACCAAAAACGATAAAAAGAGACGGTTAAGGGTCCCTCAGGATTTCCTTTACATTTTCTTCATAAGTGAAGCGAACGTGGTGTGATGGATAAAACACGTAACTACCACGCCGAGGTCTGGGATCGATTTCCACTCTAGAAAAACTCGCAAAATGTGAGTTCTTCCTTCGGAAGCGAAGTAAAGAGTGGGTCCCACGATGAACTAGGTAAAAAAGAAGAAAAAAGTCTATAGAAATCTATGAGGCAACCAATCGGAAATTTTCTTTAAAAACCCATTTGATACTCCTCCAAAAATTTCAAAAAAAAAAACAGTTTAGAAAAAGTCGCAGGACTACTCCAGAAACTTCTCCATGTATTTCATCACAAATTCCTTCGGAAATTCTTTGAGGGATTCTTCCAGAAATTTCCCGAAATATTTATTTGGATAGCCATTCGGGAAAAACTTGAAGATTTTCTCCATGAATATCTGCAGAGAAGTCTCCAGGGATGTCTACAGAAATTTTTCCATTCTACCATGAAACCTCTGAAAAATTTTGTAAGGAATCCCTTCTAAGATTTCTCTGAGAATTCCTTGAAAATATATTCCAGAGATTTTTTTAGCAAATCCATTATGAATTCCTTTGAAATTCACTACAGATTAGTTCAGAACTAAGTACACTTTGATACATGCTACCATGGGTTCTTTCCATAGTTTCCATTGATTCTCGTAGAAAACCCCCAGGGATTTATTTAGGAAAATCATTATCCGTTTCCCTTAGAAAGTTCTCCAGGAACTCTTTTTTAAAATCATCAGTCAATTGATCTTTTTGTTTTTACAATCCTCTTTTGAAATTCTTTCGGAATATTCTTCCAGAGTTTTGTTTTAGAAAATCAAAAATTCTGAATTCCTTCAGAAATTTTGCAAAGCATCTTCCAAGGCTTTTTTTTATTTCCTTCAAATTCCCAGATAGTCTTGAATCTTTCAGGGATATTTGAAAAAAAAAATCGGAAGAGTTTCCTTTAGAAATTATTACAAAAACTCCTCAGAGATTTCTCCAGAGATTTCTCCAGAGATTCCTTCGGATTTTTTTTCCAAAATTGCGCTCAGGACATCTTTACAAATTACTCTAGAAAATAATTTATAAAATCTCTCAAGAAATATTTCGAAACTTCTTACATGGAATCTTGTAAACTTTTCCAGCGCTTCCATCAGATATACACTGCAGAATTTCTTCAGAAATTTCACCTAGAATTTGTTTAGAAAATCATCTCCGCATCCAAAGGTTGTTTTAGAAGTTTTTTCAGTCAGCGTTTTATTTTAGAAAATATTCCGCTGGTTCCTATAGAAATTCGTACAGGTATTTTTACACGAACTTTTCCAAAGATTTCCTCGCGATTTTCTCCAGGGACTCTTTCAGTGTTTTGGGTTTTTATTTTGGAATTTAATCAACGAATTTCTTCACTTTTTTTCATGAATTTCCTCTTAAAAAAATTCTGCTGGAATTCACCCAAAAGCTCTTTCGAAAATTTTTTGAGAAATTCCTACAGGGATTCCTGCAGAAATTTTCACAAAGGTTATTTTGGAAACTGCTGCTGCGACTCCGTCAGAAATATTTCATTTAAAATTCCTCTAGAGATTTTTCCAGCAATTTTTACAAAAATTATACCAAAAACAAAATTTAAAAAACTTCCTAAGAAAACCCTTTAGAATTGTCTAAAGAAATGTCTGGTTTAAGTCCAGAAGATACTTGTGCTAGATTAGAAGAAGAAAATCTTTAAAAATATCTGGAGTTAGTTTTTTCAAGTTATATCTGGAGGAATAAATTTAAAAAAAATACCTGAGATATCTCTGAAGGAATTCCTAAAAGAATTTTATGAGAAGTTTGCGGAAAAAAATCTGACAATGATTCCAAGGAAAACTACCGCAGGAATTCCTGAAGAAATTTCTTATCGAATTTTTGGAGTAGTATCCAAGAAAATCCCTAAGCTTTCAAAAGGACACCCTTGAATAGTTTCTGAAAAAAAAACCCTGGTGAAATTTTCTTAACCATCCCCGAAAGATTTCCTTGAAATAACTGAGGAGAAATGCTTGAAAGATGTTCTTGTGCAATTTCCCATGCTATGAAATGAAATATTTCTGACATTTTTGAAGGAAATGATTTTTTGAGGAATCTGGAAAGGAATAATTATGAGAACTGAAGCAACCGATCCAGCCCCAAGTAACATTTTTAGTCAAATATACCAGTTCTTAGAATCTCTAGAGCCATTTAAAACCAAAATAAAAAGTGTTTGGTTTCATGACGGTTTTCAAAACCTCTTTAAGACTAATTGGTATTCCAAGTGTTACGTGGGAAGTATTCCTAGAAATATTTCAGGAAAACATGCCTGAAGAATCAACGGTTAAATGTCTGAAAGAACTTCTGGAAAAAAGGTCCGAATAAATCCTCAAATAAGTTTTTGAAGCAACTCCAGGAGGAATACCTGCAGTAACTTTTGGAGAAATTCCTGGAGGAATTCTAGAAGAATTCTTGACAGATTTCTAGAGAGATTCCTGTAGAAATGCCGAAGAATAATTCGTGGAAGAATTTTCTATAAAAAATGTGCATTTTAGAGGACATCTGTGGAGTAATTTGTTATGTTATCTAAGAAAAATATATGGAGGAATATCTAAAAAAACCCTCAGGACAAGCTCCAGTAATAATTTCTGAAAGAATTCCTGGAAAAAATATGAAGGCATCCATAAACGATGATCTGCGAAGGAAATCATGGTAGAATTTCGAGATTTAATCTTGACGCTTTAAAGTTTTGATCATTAGGGTAAACAGGTATAATATGGCCCCCTTAAGCAGAAATGGCAATATATCTAAAATTGGTGCTTTATTCCATCTATTGTCCACTGCAAATCGTTGTTTCTAAAGTCAGTGAAGTGTTGCATGAGAACTTTGCTTTTGAAGGAGCGGCTATGGAAGCTTCGAAACGTTTTCCGAAAACGTTCCAAAATTTACCTTATCAAAACAAACGGGGCAATACGCCCCATCAAAAGAAAAACGTCCAGCCCCGTGATAAAACTGTGCCAGGGGATAATTCCACCACATGCTTATCCTAGGAGGGCCTTTTAACAAGTGTTTAACTGTATAAAAGTTGCAAAATAACATAAGCGAACAGAACTAGCTTCGTTCACAATGAAGTCAGCTTACAAGAGAGAAAATATTACACCAAAAGCCTCGATTTCAGACTTTTTGATATTTTTATTGCTTTTCTGTACCAATCAACTAACGGATCAGCTTGATGGCAATTATTCATCAATAGTTAAGATTTCCAATCGATCACGCATGCAAAAAGCGCTTGAATCGCTAGAAAATGAAGGGGGGCGTTTTGCCCCGGTGGGGCGTATTATACCCTTTTACCGGAGCGGACCTGGTGTGATGGTTAGAACACTTGACTATCACGCCGAGGACCTGGGATCGAATCCCACTCCCGACAAACTCACAAAAATGTGAGTTCTTCCTTCGGAAGGGAAGTAAAGTGTGGGTCCCGAGATGAACTAGCCTAGGGCTAAAAATCTCGTTAATACAGATAAAACAAACAAACAACCCTTTTACCCTACGTTGGATGCTAGATTTAAAGCAAGACCTTCAACATATTTGTTCTGACTACAGTCTATCTAAATCCTGAAACAACTTTTGACCCCCGGAGTCGATCGCACCGGTCTAAAAGGGGACGTGCCTAGGTCTCAAGCTGCTGGTCTAGCCAACGGCAGCTTCCGGGGTAGGCTAGCAAGGCCCTTTTTGACTCCCGGGTCCCAGCTGTCGATTCCCCCTTTTCAAAGCTGTCATCTCCTTTCGCGAGCGGGAAGCTCTCACTGTATCCGCCCCATTGACGCTACCTTCACTACAGTGAGGGCTGCATCTCTCGTTTGCCAATGCGATTCAACGCCTCAGCTACCGAATTAATTGTTTGAAGTACGCTTTTACTATTTTCACAATAAATATCCCTACTACACGCACACCTAACAAAGTAAGATACCTTACGGTAATAACCCACCCAAGAGGAAACTGGACTATCTCAGGGCTAGGTAATTGCAGTAAGGGGCTGTCCATAAACCACGTGGTCATTTTTTTGGGACTTTTCAACCACCCCCCCGCGTGGTCATTGGTCCATACAAAAAAAAATTGTCCATACAAAATGGTCATTGGCCGAACCCCCCCCCCCCATGATCACGTGGTTTATGGACAGCCCCTAACCCTGTTTTTGGCAGCTATGAATAGTGTTTTGGGGAATTTCCCACGGTATTTCCTGTAGCAGTATTCGTTCTACAAAGTGTATTATTTGGGCTAGTGTATAGAGTAACGCCCTGCAGTTGCTTTGACCTAAGCATCCCTTTGTCTAGGAGATTCAGGAATTACTAGATCACTGCTGAGATATGTGTACCAGAAAACCGCAGCATCAAGGTTAAGGTGAACATGCGTGCTGACAACCTTGCTTCTCTGGGTCGTGAAGCAATACCCAAGTAACAATCATAGCTGAATAACAGCTTATTCAGCCGAAAGGGATTTTAGGGGGATTGAAAGAGGTTTCTGGGTATATCTGGAGGCGTCATGGAAGCTTCAGGAATTATTACCAGAGATTTCAGGGCGTCTGAAGAGGCTTAGGGGAGTTTAAAGTGGGTTTTATTTGGGGTGTCAAGGCGTTTTTAGAAGGATTTTCATGGGAGTTTCGCGATTAAATCGGATAAAGCATATATTTATGAGTCTTATGTGTGTATAATACATAATATAACGAAAGATCCGCTAGCTACGCTTGTAGATCCGATGACCTTATTACTAAAGAAAGTTTTTTGAATATTCGTGAAGAATTACCGCCAAGTTAAAATTCCCATAAATAAAGTAGTTTTTGAGGACTCTTGGACAGTTCAATAAGATTCAATTTCTTTTCATAATTTAGACCATTTATTTAGAATTATTTCCAGCTTTCCCATATCAACATACAATGATGCCCTCTTGCAGGCCCGCTAACCAAACGGGATTAACAAGAATTTCCCATTTCATTCCACCGGAAACTGACTGTTCCATGTTCGTTCAATTCCAGGACAGATCATTATCTAACAGTCTCCCTCGCGAAATTTCGAAATGTGCTGCTCGCGGGCGCTTCCAAATTAAACTGTTTCGCATCGACGAACAGCTGGAAGCTGAAGTGGCTTTTCCGCGCCACGCATTGTTGGAATCGTGCGGGAATTCCGATGAGAACGATGGGAATGTGCCCAATGCGTTTCGGAGGTAGGTAGTTTTCGTTGCCTTATTAAAAATAAACTAGATGACATGAGGGTGCTGCTGTTGAATAAGCTTGTCGTGAAAAGTGTAACAACTGTGAGATATGTGGAATGGTGAATAATTGTTTCCTTATGATAACAAGGAGAATAATAAAAAAATAAAGGGTCTAAAAATTGTCAACTGTTAACTGATGAGTGTTTTCCAAGCTCCGCATGCTCTCATGAGCATTGCTTCACATTTTTCAAATTGCTCTGAGTTTCTGCATTATGCCCTGACACTTCATTACAAAACTTGGAAATTACTTCATTCCAGCACATTTCTCAACGCTCAGAAAACTAAATTGATCTACACGACTAGTCATAAACCATCCATCGTGTAAGGACTGTAACGCGCAAGCCAATGGGTAAAATATTATACCCACAGCATAAGCCCTACAATTGCCAACAAAGAGTCACTTCTGGCAGCAACCAACCATCCAGCAGCAGTTCGCTTGTCCCTATACACACGAGATCACTCTACTCACATCACGGTAGAGTGGATGACCGACTTCGCAGCTCAAGGGGGCGCGAGCAAGTATCATTCCGTCACATCGGCGTTGTTTCGCGATTGAGCCTTCTCAATCTACGGTAAAAGGTTTTTGCGACTATACAAAGGCTGTAACTGGAAAATTGATCAGAAATCTGAACTACATCTCTTGGAACCTGATCACGATTACTGAGATTTCTGTGGCAGAAGAAAAGGACCCAGAAGGGGCCGCGGTAATCCTTTGTCCCAACTTGTACAGATCTTTCTTGTGGGGTATTTTTTTAGATTCGTCGATTGTATTCCTCTGCATTCTTTAAGCGCGTTTTGTGGCTGCCTCGACTACCGAAGGGGCCATTCAGAATGGCACTTGGTAGCCAATAAACACAACAACGACCGATAGAAGACGGCACCATCGAGAGGCGCCTCGTTCCTTTTTTGCGTTACATCATACGCGAAGCGTTATGATTAACTGCCACTCGCACATTCGCGAGCCGTCCATAGCATAGCATAGATAGATTGTTGTCGTTCGCGCTTCTTTCCGCAGTCCTCAGGCGGGTATTTCGCTGACTGGCACCAGCCAGCAGAGGTTCAGTATGCTGCGGGTTGACTAAGTGATGCTGTAGCAGGTGGGATCATGCAAAATTGCGCGTTCACCGGTGCTGGTCGGATCGCGATTTGCGGGGCCACTTGTAGTGTAGGCTCGTGCCAATGAACCTCCATTGGTGCAAAATGATGTTTGATTTAGTGCAGTGATTTTGCAAATCACTGATCTGTGTGGAATTCTGGAGGGGAGTGGTGGACTGTTGAACAGATGTTCTCAATTTGCTGGAGATTCGCAAATACGAAAATTTTCTAAGTACAACAAGTTCGGCAAGTACGACACAAATACGACAAGTACGATACAGAATTACGACAAATACGACACAAGTACGAAAAGTACGCCACAAGTACGACAAGTACGATAAGTACAACATAAGTACGAGAAGTACGACACAAGTACGATACACAATTACGACAAGCACGACACAAGTACGACAAGTGCGACACAGGATGACAAATTCGACACAAGTACGACACAAGTACGACACAAGTACGACTCAAGTAAGACACGAGTACGACAAGTACGACATAATTACGACAAGTACGACACAATTACGACAAGTACGACTCAAGTAAGACAAGTACGACAAGTACGACACAAGTACGACAAGTACGACACGAGTACGACACGAGTACGACACAAGTACGACACAAGTGTGGCTCCATGGTCGTGTGGCTAGAGTCACCAAGCTCTTAGTCGCATCGTGCTGAGGAGCGCGGGTTCGATTCCCGCCGCAGCTGTCAGGAAAAGTTTTCGGCTGTGCCACTGGGCGTTGCATGCTAGTCCATTGTCTAGTATCGTGCTTTCTTCAAAGAGCGAAAAGCTCACTGGAAGCATTGAACGTGTCCGTGTCCGTTAAGTAAGACACAAGTACGACAATTACGACACAAGTATGACTAGTACGACACAAATACGACACAAGTACGACAAATACGACACAAATACGACAAGTACGACACAAGTACGACAAGTACGACACAAGTACAATACAAGTACGACAAGAACGATACAAGTACTACACAATTAAGACAAGTACGACAAGTACGACACAAGTACGACAAGTACGACAAGTACGACAAGTACGACAAGTACGACAAGTACGACACAAGTACAACAAGTACGACACAAGTACGACAAGTACGACACAAGTACGCAAGTACGATACAAGTACGACAAGTACGACACAAGTCCGACGAGCACGACAAGTACGACACAAGTAGGACAAGTACGCAACAAGTGCGACAAGTACGATACAAATACGACACAAGTACGACAAGTACGACACAAGTACGACAAGTACGACACAAGTACGACACAAGTACGACGAGCACGACACAAGTACGGCACAAGTACGGCACAAGTACGGCAAGTACAACAAAAGTACGACAAATACGACACTAGTACGACAAGTACGATAAGTACGACAGATAAACCCCAGGAAAAGTGTCTGAAAGAATCCTGAAAGAAATTCTAGAGGAAATCCCAGAAGCAATCACTGAAAGATTCCCAGGAAAAATCCGAGCTAGGAACCCCGGTAGGAATTCTTGATAGAATATCAAGAGAAATCACGGAAGGAGTCCCTCAAGTAATATCGTGAAAATATCAAGTTGGAATTTGCAGACAAATTTAGTGACAAATCAATGGAATAACCTTGGAAAGACTCCCGTTAGGAATCTCTTTATTGATTGATTGATTTGTCTTTATTATAGAGACTTTCAGCGCTGGAATCTCTTTAGGATTCCCTGGAGAAATTGCTTTGGCAATACCGGTAGGAATCATTAACCTTCCAGGACGCGCGCCATCAAGCAACCAAAACTGCACCACGCGTGCCCTGTATACGAAAAGCGAGTTTTTTGGTAGTGTTGTACTTTTTACAACAGCGCGCGCGCTGAAGGGTTAAAGAAATCCCGGCAGGAATCCCTGAAGAAATTTTGGAAAAAAATCTCTGAAGAAATATCTGAAAGAATCTCGGGTGAAATTTTTGAAGAAATTTTGAAGTGATTTGTGAGGAACCTCTGGAAAAAAAACCGGAAGAAATATCTGGAGAAACGACGAGAGGAATTGTTGTGGAAATACCTGATGAAATCTCTGATAGTATCACTCAGTGACGTCTGGGACTCTTAGGAAATACTGGAAAATGTCCCTGGAAGTATCCCGGGAGAAATATTATAAATAATTCCGAGATTAATTTCTTAAGGAATCTCTAAAGGAATCCTGGAAGCATTCCCTGAAGAAATTCCAGGTGAAATTTCCGAAGCAATCCTAGGAGGAAAGAGCAGGGATCTGGAAAAGCCATCCGGAAAGAAATTCAGAAGGAGGTATCAAGAAACCGAGTGAGAATATCTGAAGAAATTATAGGAGAAATTCCTGAAAAAACCACGGGAAGAAATTCCAGGAGAAATCCTGAGTAGAAATCACAATGCAAATTCTGGTAAAAATCCTGTTAGAATCCGTGGCAGAGGATCCTTGAGGAATCCCTTTAAGAAACTCTTTGAGAAATCCTTCAAGGAATCCCCAATAGAATCTCTGGAAGAATTTCTGACAGAACCCTTGAAGGAATCCCTTTGTAAACACCGACAGAATACCACTGTAAAAATGTCGGGAGAAATTCTTGAAACAATTCCAACAGGATACCCTGGATGCACTCCATGATTTACATGGTGGCTCCTGGGAGGAGTTCTAGGAAGAATTCCGGAAAGATGCCAGGATGAATCCCCAAAGAAATCCTGGGAGGAAATCGTGGAAAAAAAATTGGAGGTAATCCCTGAAAGTAACCCGGAAGGAACACGTAGAAGAATACTGGGTGGAAACTCTGAAAAAGTCCATGAAAATGGCAGAAGGTATCGCACTCAAAATTTTTGGAAGAAAAAATTCTGATGGAAGCTCTGACTCCTGGGCGATACCCCTTTAGGAAAACTAGAAAAAAATCACTGATAGAATTCCAGTAGTTCTTTTTAAATCCAGGCAACTTCTAGGAGGAATTACAGAATAAATCCTTAAATGAATCATGAAAGGAATCCCGGATGAAATTCCAGGAAAAATTCCGTTTAAATCACTATTTAATACTCGGGGAGAAATCTCTTTTAGGATTCCCCGAAGGAATTCTTTCAAGAACATCGTGAAAAAATCCTTCAAGGAATCCCGGGAAGAATCTCTGCAGGAATCTCTAAAAGACTCCTTTTGTAAACACCGAAAATATTACATTGAAAGTACCCCAGCAGGAATACCTAAAGGAATCCTGAAAGGAATTCTTAAAACAGTTCCGGTAGTTATCCCTGGAGACACCCTAGAGGAACCTCAGGATAGAGCTGGGTGGAATCGTGGGAAAATTTGCATGGTGGTTCCTTGGAGGAATTCTAAGAAGAATCCCGGAAAGATGTCAAGAAAAATCATCTAAGAAACTCCAGGAAGAAAAACAGAAAAAAATATGATTTCCCTCAAAGAGACCCGGAAAGAATACTTGGAGGAGTTCCGGAAAGAATCTCTGAAAGAATATCAGAAGGAATCGCCTTGTGATCGAATCTCTGAAAACAAGTCGGAAGATATCACAAAAAATGGTAGAAGGGTCCGTTCTCGAAATTTTAGGAAAAAAATTCTGATGGAATCTGATGGGATTTCTCAGTGACTCCTGGGAGAAACCCTGGAAAATACTAGAAAAACTCCCTTACAAAATTGCGGGAGTTATTCTTCAAGAAATCTTTGATAGAATTCTGAACAACTAAAGGAATCCCTTAAGAAGTCCCGGGAAGAAATCCTCTAAACATCCGGAAGGATTTCTAGAGGATCCAGTGAGAAAAAAGCAAAAATCGATAAAAGAATCACGAGAGGAATCCCGGAAAAAATTCCAAGAGAAATCCACGGTTGAAATCACTATGCGAGTTCTGGGAGAAATCCCTTGCCGAAATTTTTTTAATCCTTCAGAATTTTATGAAAGAATACCTTTGAGATCATCGAGAGGAATCCCTCAAAGAATCTCTAAAAGAATCGCAGGAAAAATCCCTTTTGAAACACCGAAAGAATATCACTCACAGAATCCCAGTAGAAATGGCCGACAAGGAATTCTTGAAACAATTCCATCAGGATTTCCTGGGGACACCCTGTGAGGAACTCGAGATAAAACTGGGGGAAGTCATGGTTTACATGGATGATTTACATGGTGGCTCCTGGGAGTTTTTCTTGGAAGAATCTCAAAAAGATGTCAGGAAAAATCCCCTAAGAAAACCCAACAGGAAACCCTGAAAACAATGTGAGAATCCCTGAAAGAAACCCGGAAGACCTGGAAGAATTCCAGGAGGGAATCTCTGAGGATATCTGGAATCTCTGAAAGCACTTCATGAGGAATTTCTGGAAAATATCCGAAAGAAATGGCCAAAGGAATCCCACTCGAAGTATTTGGAGGAAAAACCCCTAATTGAATCTCCGATAGAATCTCACACTGACTCCTGGGAGAAATCCCTTTGGAAACACTGAAAAATCTCTGACAGAAGTCTGGGGATTATTGATAAATCTTGGGAAGAATTCTGGGATTAATATCTGGATGAAACTCTAAGATAGTCCCGTAAGAAATTCCTGAAGAAATCTCAGAAGAATCCCAGAAAGAATCCAGGAAGGAATTTCTCGAGAAATCCGGAAGAAATCCCTCAAAGAACCCAAGGAGAATGTATGAATAAAATACAGGAGAAATTCCTAAGAGATCCACGGGAGGAATTCCGGAAAGAATCCCAGCAGAAATCCCGGGTTGAAATCCCTTGGAGTTGGAGGAACTACCTATAGAAAATCCTTTAATTCTTTAGAGGAAGAAATCGCTTCAGAAAAAGAACAAAATAATTCCGGAAAGAATCTCTGAAGGAAATACCGAAGGAACCCCTGAAGAGTTTTGGAAGAAATCCCAGGAGGAAATATGGAAAGAATACTTGATGAAATATCTGACGGAATCTGATAGAATCCCTCAGTGAAACCTGGACTTCTTTGAAAATACTGAAACAAAGTCCCTGACAGACTTTCGTAAATTAAGTTTTTAGAAATGTTTGGAAGAATTCCAGGATAAATATTTTAAAGAATTCTGGGGGCAATACATGAAGAAAATCCGGAAGGAATACCTAAACGAATCCTTGAAGAAATTTTTGAAGAAAACAATTTGAAGGCATCACAGGATAAATTCCCGCGAGTCCAAGAGAGAAATCCCGGAAAAAATCCAGGAGAAATCCCAGACTGAAACCACTACCCAAGCAACACACATGTTATATAATAGTTACGACCGCGTAAATTTTGGTTGTATAGAAGTTTATTCGACGTTATTCCAACATAATGTTAGAATTACGTCAAATTAACTTCTATACAACCAAAACCTGCGCTCTCGTAACTCTAATATAACATGTGTGTTGCTTGGGTAAGGAAGTGTTGGGATAAGTCCCTGAAAGAATTTCGGTAGGAATCTTTCAAGGAATTGCTAAAATAATCCCTGAAAGAATCTCTGAAGAAACTCCTACAAAAAATTTTTGAAATTCTCGAGGAATTTTCGAAACAAATCCGGCAAAAAACTCTAGATGCGCATTATAAGGGATAGAACTGGGTTAAACCGTGAGATGATTTACATGGTGGCTCCTGGGAGGACCTCTAGGAAGAATCGTGGAAAGATGTTCTTGGATGAATCCCAGGAATCCCTTGCAAATATTGAGAAGAAGCTTTCATTGGATCCCTAAAAAAATCCTGGAAAGAATTCTTGAGGAAGTCTTGAATTGATTCTGACAGAAATCTCTGGAGGCACACTAGAGCTAGATGATATTGTGGTTTGATTTACATGGTGGCTCCTGGGAGGACTTCTATGAGGAATTCCGCAAAGAAGTCAGGAGAAATATCCAAAAATCCCGGGAGGAAAGCCTGAATATCTGAAGGAACCTCCGAAGGTTCCTCATAAGGAATCTCTGCAAGAATTTCTGAAGAAACCCTTGAGGAAATGCCGGATTTTTAATTTAAATTCTGGGGAAAGTCCTTTCGAAATACTGGAAGAAATTCCTGAAACAATCCCACAAGCAATTTCCTAATGAATCCCCAGAGGAATATTTGAAGGAATTCCTGAAGGATTTTCAAAAAATCCCCAAGGGAATTCCAGAAGAAATTTTTGAAGTAATCACGAGAGAAAGCCTGAGAGGAATTCCATTGGAAATTTCGATATAAATCCGGCAGGAATCCCTGGAGGAGCTCCGGGAATAATGTCGAGGGCAAAACTAATAGAATTGAAATAAGGCGAACATATTTCAAATTTATCCTAATCATCCAATAAGAAAAAATAAACAAAACATCATCTTAATTGATGGGAATCTCTGATCTGTACAAAGAAGCACACGACGTTCTAAAAACGCAATCAACGGTGAATGGCTCTCGAAGCGGCGCTTCTTTGTTGAAGTAGCGTACTATGTACCTAGATTTATGAGATGTGACTTGGATGCTTATTTTTTCCCTCCCTCTATAAACTACCTCGTCTCGTTAAAGGACCGCTAAATGCACAACGTTGCTGGTTGCTCTCTAGGAGCCAGCGACCAACCGAGAAGTGAATGGATCAAACAGCCTCAAGTTTAAATCGCCGAAGATTACCGGTTTATGGTGCCATTGACAAATAGCACCCGAGCATGCACGTAGTACACACACGGTCGGTGCGGTGTCAGCTAATGTTTCAATTAATGTGTCTTGTGCTCTACCGCAGCGCTCTGGTGGCCTCCCCCGCAATCTAGATGCTTCTAATGCTTGGAAGTGAGAGGCGCCGGTAGTAGGTCGCCCGCACCTAAGGATATATATGGCAGTTCGAATTTTGAAGAGCAATTTCAAGCTTTTTGCGATACGAAGCATCGCAAAAGTTACTTTATTGGGCCCGGAGGACCACTTCTCGGAATGGTATAAAGGGGACCCGTTAAGGTTTCAATTTTAGTGCTCGAATGTTACGACGAAACATTCATAACTTTGGCCTCGGCTAGTAAGCGGGCCGGCTAAATAGTTGTGGCAGGGACGGTGGCTGTGGTTCGAGATATGGGCAATAATTTGAATAGAGCGGTGAGTTGGCTGTGTGCGGTGGAACTGTGTAGGGGCAATTTGTCCAATTATCCTCTCTCTCGTTGAAGAAGAATTATGCGGAATAAGTAATATAATTGAAGGGAGCATTCCAACTGTCTTACTAGCAAGCTCGGTTGTCTTGAAGCCTTGAAAGTTATGTTGAAACGTACCTGCAAATAGAAGAATCAAAAATTCAAGTTAGATTGTTGATATTTTAATTATAAATCATTGAGACATTAGAATAAGTTAAGATTAAATTATGTACACTGTTCCTGTTCAATTCCTGTTCAGTTCCTGTTCAGTTCCTGTTCAGTTCCTGTTCAGTTCCTGTTCAGTTCCTGTTCAGATCCTGTTCAGCTCCAATTCAGTTCCTGTTCAGCTCTTGCGCAGTTCCTGTTCAGTTCCTGTTCAGTTCCTGTTCAGTTCCTGTTCAGTTCCTGTTCAGTTCCTGTTCAGTTCCTGTTCAGTTCCTGTTCAGTTCCTGTTCAGTTCCTGTTCAGTTCCTGTTCAGTTCCTGTTCAGTTCCTGTTCAGTTCCTGTTCAGTTCCTGTTCAGTTCCTGTTCAGTTCCTGTTCAGTTCCTGTTCAGTTCCTGTTCAGTTCCTGTTCAGTTCCTGTTCAGTTCCTGTTCAGTTCCTGTTCAGTTCCTGTTCAGTTCCTGTTCAGTTCCTGTTCAGTTCATGTTCAGTTCCTGTTCAGTTCCTGTTCAGTACCTGTTCGGTTCCAGTTCAGTTCCTGTTCAGTTCCTGTTCAGTTCCTGTTCAGTTCCTGTTCAGTTCCTGTTCAGTACCTGTTCGGTTCTAGTTCAGTTCCTGTTCAGTTCCAGTTCAGTTCCTGTTCAGTTCCTGTTCAGTTCCTGTTCAGTTCCTGTTCAGTTACTGTTCAGTTCCTGTTCAGTACCTGTTCGGTTCCAGTTCAGTTCCTGTTCAGTTCCTGTTCAGTTCCTGTTCAGTTCCTGTTCAGTTCCTGTTCAGTTCCTGTTCAGTTCCTGTTCAGTTACTGTTCAGTTCCTGTTCAGTACCTGTTCGGTTCCAGTTCAGTTCCTGTTCAGTTCCTGTTCAGTTCCTGTTCAGTTCCTGTTCAGTTCCTGTTCAGTTCCTGTTCAGTTCCTGTTCAGTTCCTGTTCAGTTCCTGTTCAGTTCCTGTTCAGTTCCTGTTCAGTTCCTGTTCAGTTCCTGTTCAGTTCCTGTTCAGTTCCTGTTCAGTTCCTGTTCAGTTCCTGTTCAGTTCCTGTTCAGTTCCTGTTCAGTTCCTGTTCAGTTCCTGTTCAGTTCCTGTTCAGTTCATGTTCAGTTCCTGTTCAGTTCCTGTTCAGTACCTGTTCGGTTCCAGTTCAGTTCCTGTTCAGTTCCTGTTCAGTTCCTGTTCAGTTCCTGTTCAGTTCCTGTTCAGTTCCTGTTCAGTTCCTGTTCAGTTGCTGTTCAAATCAAGTCTTATTCATGAAAAACAGTCCCAAACACTGTTTTTCGTCGAACATTCGTGGTTGAAAAGCCTCTTAATGTAACACCAATTAAAATTTATTTCATTTGACTTTGTTAAACGTTCACCAAGTCCATTTTTTGCGTTAGTTAACATTGTTGTCCGACTACCACTGATACTTATTGCGAACACCACATTGTCGCTTTCCTACTCCCAATCACCAAAAGGAAGCAAACAACGCAATCGATTGAACACAGCAAACTACTCACAGCCTCAATCTTTCCTGTTCCCTAGTTCCGACCACATCAAGACAACAGGAGAAAGGCGTGCCACACATATTTAAATCCCATTTAAAACCTCTCGCCGACGACGCCGACAGTCAGTTGTTGCACGCGCCTTAGGCATCCGCGTCGCTTCTAGAGGGGCACTGCTGGAGGCAACCCATAACGTAATCCACACAATCAGCCTAGCAACAACAACAACCAACCAACCAACCGGACTGGACCGGACAGCAGAGCAGAGATGAGATGAAAGTAAAAGTGAAAGATTATGTTTGGAGGGACCCGCCGTTGCCGCCGCTCGCTCTCGCGAAACTGGCGGAAAGGATTAGCTCGGGTCTCTGTCGGAGGGTTTAGTGTTATTGTCGACCGGAGTAGACGCGGGGTCGCGGAACGATTATGTCATTAGAGCGCAGGGGCCATTGTTTAACGAGCTATAGCCAAATCGCTGTTGGCACCTGCTCGCGACCAAAAGTGGATGCGCGATTGTTGATGTTATTTTTGCTTCTGGAGCTTTCGGGGGTAGATGGTGTTTGTTGTGCGGTTTAAGTTCGCTACGTTCCTGAATTCTTCGGAAGGATTAGAGGGGTGTCGATTGACTTTAAATCGATGTTAAGCGATGGATGAAGTCGACTTTCCGGAAACGGTTGATTGGATTATCTGCCTACTGGATCAGGGTGGAAAATGCTATAATATACTAGCTCGAATGATTAAATGTCTGTGCGCACGCAGTGGGAGTAGTTCTCATTTATGTACCTATACCAAATTATTCGATGTTCTAGGACATCCGTTATTTCATTTTTTTATTATTCTATAAATCTGTAACTCAACACGATTCCTTCAGAAAAAAATTCAAAGAACTTATAAAAGTGCCCTCGGGAAATTTCTTTGGATTCCTTCTGGAATTGCTCCAATCCATGGAGAATCCATAAGAAAATATTAAAAACAAAATCCTTCCAGTAACTCTTCTACAGATTTCATTCAAAAGTTGTTTTAGAACATATGCCATGAATTTCTGCAGAAGTTACCTATAGAGGATCCTTAAAAAAAATCTTCAAGAACTTCTCTATAAAACCTTCCATGGGTTCAGAAATTCCCGCTTCAATTCCTTCCTAATTCCGTTCGAGAAATCTCTCAGGAAATCGTTCTCGGATTTTTTCAGAAAAACTTTCAGCGATTCCTTCAGAAAATCACAAGATCAAAATTCTTCCAAAAATTTCCCCACGGATTTCTCTAGAAAAACTTTCACAGACTCCTATAGGAATTCTTCAAAAGTTTTCTTAAGAAATTCTTCCAGGGATTCCTTAAAAAATTTCTTCCCCTAAAGATTTCTTCAGAAATTCTGTATGAGATACTTTCATAAATTTGTCCAAGAATTTGATCACGAAATCTTCCATGGATTGCTTTAAAAATTACTCCATGAATTTTTTCACAGGTTTCCTTCAGAAATTCCCTGGAGAATTTCTTCAGCCATTTATCCAGGAATTCTCTTACGTAGGTTTCCATGAGTTCCACCTGAAATTACGCCAGGTGGAACTTCTTGAGAAATATGTCCACGAATTGCTTCAAGAATTCTTTTAGAACTACTTTCAGAAGCTGCTTCATCAAATCAAAAGTTTAAAATTGTTCCGGAAATTTCTCCATGCATTTCTCTAGAAAAATTTTTACAGGCTCATTTAAGAATTTTATTCAAGAATTTCTTCGGGATTTTTCTTAAAGATTACTAAAAACAAACTTTACTACGAATTCCGCCCAAAGCTTTTCCGATGAATTTCTCCAGATATATCTCTAGCAAGTTCTTCAACACTTCCTGTTGGGATATTTTTCAAAAATTTTCCCAGGTTTTTTTTTTCAGATATTCCTCTTTGTAAGTACTTCCTGAGATTTTTACAGAAATTCTACTGAAGACTTCCTCAAAAACTCCTTTAAAGATTCTTCTGAAATTCCCGGATTCCTTCTGCTGTTCCGTCAGGAATTCATTCAACTATCTTCAGATACTTCTTCAGAGTTTAACAGATTTCTCCGACAGTTCTTTCATGGAGTTTTACAGAAATTCATCTATTTTTTTTATTCCAACAGAGTTTTTTTCGGAAAGTTATCTAAGGGTTCTTCCTAGAAATCAATGATAATTTCCGGAGAAAGAAATGACTGAAGGATTTTTTTTAAAAATCCTAAATAATGAAGCAATCCGTCCTAAAAAAAACTCCTTGTAATAACTTTGAAGATTCTTAGAAGTTATTCATGAAAATTTTCTGGAGCGATTCTCTCACAAAAAGTCCTGTGTTTACTGATTAAAATGCCCTGGGATAACTACCTTGAGATACTTCTTTAGATTCTAGGATTCCTTCATTCCTGAAGAATCTCCTTAAGGTACCTTCTTAATTTCTAGAAAATAATCATGAGGAACCAGACGCGCCAACTTGGTCAAATTATTGGGGGGCAAAGCCTAATTTTTCTGATTTTTTGTATGGGAAAATCGAAAAATCGTCGAATATTGCGGGGGCAAAACCATGCTTGAACCCCCCCCCCCCTTCTAAGTTGGCGCCTATGTGAGGAACTTTTTAAGATCTCTGAAAGCTATAGCAAGAGAACAGTGCTTGAGAAATGTCTGATAGGAATCTTGCAGATATCCGTAGAAAAGTTTCTGAAAAAAGCTCTTAAAATGTCAAAATTTCTGCAGAAATTGCAGACAAAGGTACTTGTGGTATTATTATATAAATCCTTCAATAGATTTCTTCTAGTGGAATTCCTAAAGGAATCCTTACTCTTGGAGATATCTTATTCATAGAATAAATTTTTATACAATTTCTTCAGGGACAACTACATAAAATTCCCTGAATTAAAATCCTTGAGGGAAAAAAATTTGAATGAATTCCTGCAGAAGCATAAAACATCCAGGAAGTTTTATGTAGAGAACTCCGGAATAAATTTTTGAAAAACCGATTTTTTGAAACAATCTTTAAAATAATACCTGGAAGAACAGGTGAAGCTTTGCAGGTATTCACAGAAAGATTTATTGATAACTCTTTTGAAAACACCCAAGGAAAAGATTCTGGAGTAATTTCTGTATGAATTGATGAGAGAATCTTTGGATAAATTTTAAAAGTATCACCAGAAAAATACGTTGTACTTCCACGAATTTTTCTGGCTGGAGGAACTTTTGGAGAAATTTCTAACGGAATTTTCAGAATCTTTTGAGAACTTTCTAGTGAAAGTTACAAATAAATGCCTGAGGGAAACCGTCAATATTTGGAATAAGACCTGGAGAAATTTCAACATTGATTCCTGAAAGAGTTCCTGGAAAAAAACAATGAATTTTTGAATGACTCTCTGAAAGAATCTTCGATTCTCTATATTTTTTTCTCCTGGAATTGCATCTTTCGAAGAAATCTTTGGATGAAAACCTTGAGAAACCGATGGGAATATTTTTTGGAACGATGTAAATAATTGGTAGGTATAAATATTTGGTGAAGAAGCGTTCGCTGCAGAGGATGTAAGAATTACTCCAAGAACTGCTGGAGGAGTTTCCGAAGGGACTCCGG
Organism: Aedes albopictus; assembly: GCF_035046485.1. Taxonomy (NCBI): domain Eukaryota; kingdom Metazoa; phylum Arthropoda; class Insecta; order Diptera; family Culicidae; genus Aedes; species Aedes albopictus. The sequence continues at coordinate 56,672,032 of NC_085138.1, read as the reverse complement.
AAGCATTCCCATAAGAATCTCCTGAAACTTTTCCAGAAGGAGCTCCTGGAGGATTCATAGAAAAAAATATCTGGAAGATTCTTGAAAGAAACTCTGAAAAAATCGCAAGGAACTCCTTGAGAATTTCAGAAGGATCTGCTGGAGAATTTGCAGCAGGAACTCCTACAGGATTCTCAGAAAGAACCTCTGGAGTAGCTTGGGGTATCACAAGGAGCTCAAGAATTATTTTCAGGAGGAACTCTTAGAGGATTCTCAAAAGAAGCTCCTGGAGGAATTCAAATGAAACTCATGAAATATTCCCTTAACCCTGTGGTGACGGCATTTTCACCTATCTAGATGCAACCTCGCTAGTCTAGAACACGTTTGTGATGGTCGATTTTCTCGGCTGGGCACATAGGACCCATCCGTTCCCAAAGGGTTTTAAAGAACTTCTGTAAGATTTCCCACAACGAGCTTCTGGAGGATTACTGAGAAGACGAGTACTTCAAAAGACGGGCTTGGTGGTCTAGTGGCTACCGCTTCTGATTGATATGCAGAAGCTCATGGGTTCAAACCCTGGGCCGTCCCTTTCCTTCTACTACTTTCCTTTCCTTTCTATCTACTTTCTCTATACTCTCCTCTCTAGACATATACAACTCATGTATTTAATATGTTCAAAGCCATCGCTAGAACCAGAAACGGTTGAAAAACCATTTACCTGCTTCCAACTTTTACAGCACAGTGTAAATCTATAAGATAACGACTACAAGTTATGGAATCAAGTGAACTGTGCCGCTTTAGCTTATGTAATAATCACACAAATCTATCACCATACGCCTGGCATCCACATACCAATGAGTGAACATTCTGCCAACTACATCCCACCAACACTCCGACATCCGACATCAAGCTCAAGCTTAAAGACCTCTACGAGTACTACCGAAAGAAACATCTTGAGGATACCCAGAAGGTACTCTTGGGGGAATCCCAGTACGAAATACGGGATTACTTTTCAATCTTCAGCAGAATAGATGAATCCAAAACGAATTCATACATTAATTTCAAAAGACACCCCAGTAAAATTTCCCGGGTGAATGTCAAAATTATTTGTTACTTTTTTGATCCTGTCCCGAGCAGAAGGGAATAACAACAGCATAAGAAAATGTGTTATTTTGGCAAAATAACTGAATAATGAAATAAGTTATTTTCATGTTATTAACATAACAAATTATGTTATAAACTTAGCTGTCATAAGCGGCAAAATAACAAAAATCATAACAAAAAAATGTTCGTGGAAGACCAATTCAATAACATGTTTTGTTAGTTCGATAACAACATAATAACAATGCATTTGGGAAATATTTCAATAACAAATGTTGTTATTTTAAAGTTATTGATAACAATCCGAAAGCAACATTAGTTATGATTAGTTTGATGTCACACAGTAAAAGTACGGACAGCGGCACGCGTGTAAATCAAAGGGATACCGCTGTCCGATCATTTTTGCACATTTTTCAACGCCTTGTCACGCCCAGGCCTGTGAACGAAAACATTTTGTACTTTGTACACGTAAAATTCTGCATATTGGTAGTTCCGTGTCAAAAATTCAGCTCAATCCATCAAAGCAAACCGTAGTTACAGCATCTCAAACATGGTCTTTTTGTATGAAAATCGGCGTTCGTCCGATCAATTATGCACTACAGTGTACGTAACTAAATACAAAAACCCGATTTAATCCACCTATGGTGAACAGAACCCTTCTTACACTTATTAAAAATATTGTTGTATTATGCGTATTAAGCAAATTTATTTTGTGTAATTGACCAAAAGTTCTAGAAAATATTGTGGATTTGACATCTAGTGAATTGGTTCCCAAAATAGCATCAGACCATGGACTTACCAGAAATGCCAGACACCTCCTAGAATCTTATATGGAATGTTAAAAAAATAGCTTTCATATTCCGGAATATTGTATCTTTTGTTAACTGCCAAATAATCTTGAATCGATTAAAAAAAGGATAAGAAAATCAGCGAGATGCACTTTGTCTAATATCTCTTAATCAGTCGAATAAATTAGCTCCGAAGTACTTGGTATTCATGGTTATGATGTAAAAAGGACAAAAATGATATATCTACTAAGTTTATCAGTTTTGGCATTAACTAGTTATTTTGGCTGTCCGGTTCTTGCATTTTTCCCACAATATATAAATTCAAAGTTTTCATTTAACATATTGTTAGTTTTCATAAAATTCCTGTGTATTTGTAGTTTGTTAATTATAATTTTGTTGAAAACAATAACCTGCTAGCATACACTTTGTATGAGATCAGCATAATTTATTGAAAAATAATTTCCCATAGACTGGTGAAAAACTAATGCAAGATAACAAGTGAATATAATAATAAATAAAAAAGAATTTATTGAAATACTCTTCGTAAGATATCTCAGTAATCAAATGTCGAATCAAAATAAAATTTCAGGGCCTTATACAAGGATATTGTAGCTTTCATTTGGTGCTTAGAGAACCCAAATCGGTTGACAGATGGCTGAGATATTTATTATGGTACCCTTGGTCCAAAATCTCTCAAAA